>NC_090321.1:32796533-33103150 GCF_040869045.1 Eurosta solidaginis
ATTTACTTTGACGTTAGCCACTTGGCTTTTGCGGGGACAATGACAATGACAAAAAAACAAGCTACCAGATTGAAAAATTTTACGAATTTTCCTAATTTTGATGGATTTCATATTGAAACGAATTTTAGTGGTATTCCTCTTATTTGCAACCTTCTACTAACGTTCGAATCACTAAACTGTTGAATAAATAACTCCAATATTCAATAATGCAAAATGGCCTTTATTAAAATACTTCACAAAACACTGATATTTCACAACCAATAGCTTCTTTAAATCGAACTGATTCGTCGTGCCTCAGCTGCTTTTTTTATACTCTTTGGTTTCCTCGTTGACATATTTCTAGGCGTTTCTATTACTAGAATTTGCTACTTGTTTACCAGCTATAAAATTATCAACTATAACTACAGATGCACGTTGTAGCTTCTCGTTTGCGCGTGTATATGTGAGTAATACTTCCACCGATGATTGCTTACTTTTGGGAGTATCTCAGATATATGCATGTGTTTGTGCTGTTCTCTCCGCTGCTTGTATGGACATATCTGTAGGCATAGTGATTAATTTGTTTACGTGGCAGCTTGCTTTATTGTTGTTGTGGCTTTATTTACTTAGTTTCAGATTAGTGATGTGAGTACCACTTAGTGTCACTAATCTCCTTCACAATATTAACGAATACAACTAAATTACTTTCATAGTTATTTTAAATAAAAAAGAAAAAATCGAAATATGCAAATCAAGGGAACATAGCCTACTTAAGTGTCCATACGTTTTCTCCGAACATTTTGACAAAATATACACGTTTGTCAATTGCTTGCTCAAATGAGGTCCTCATAAACCGACACCGCAATTTCTTGATAAATTCGCTACAAGTCCATATTTTTATTTTTTTATTTATTGTATAATTCAAGCGTTGCGCTTTAGGAGGGAATTGTTAAACCATTTTTTAGGGAGAACATTACCCTGTAGCTCTGCAGGTTAGCCACTAGTTATTGCCCGTTGTACCAGGGGTCACCTTGGGGCAACCCCGCTTATACACATTCTGTGCCCTGTTAGCTTTGATATAGATGTGCAAACTTTGGAAATATCCACTGTAGGAGCATGGTAATAGAGTCATGCTAGAGCAACAGGATTTTTTCGGGTATTTTTTTTTCTGTCTAGGGGTCAAGCTGCCATAAATATATGACTCATTAGCCAATGTATGAGTCATTATCCACTATTTTTCAATGAAATCGCATGTTTTACTGTATTCTCAATCGATATATAAGAACATAAATCATGCTAAAGCATATTATTATTGTCTCAGATGGCCATTGTATTTTCATCCTAAAGGAAATTTCCATCTCGAAAAACCACAATTTTGCCTTAAACAGTAACGGTATGGCAACGCTTCCAGCAAAACAACAGACATTTGCCGTCATCCAGTGAGTTTTATAGCTCCGGCTCACGCTCAATTCTCATTGAGAGACTTGAGAAGCAGATGTCGTGATATTTCCGCACACCTAAAATGTGATAGGCAGATGTCGCCGCTGCTTTTCATTTAACTCATACGACGAAAGGCTAAGCAGCGGCATCTATTTTTGAAAAAGTAGGTTTATTAAAGGCAGCGTTGCCAAACTAAAGGCAAGCAATTAACAATTATCTGGCTCACAAATTGAACCAGACTTCTATCTGGATTTATCTGGCTCAAATCATTGTTGTTGCATTTACATGCAAAATTATTTATCTGGCTCAGGCTCTTTGCCACCGGATGATGGCTATTATGAAACTTCAAAAACCCTCAAATACGTCAAAAAATGATGAGTGAAACTACCTCCTTTTTTGTATCATGTGCATTTCTGTAAATGTTTTTAAAAGTAACTTAAAGTAAACTTGCGTTTTCAATATTAAAATTTAATATTTTTCAGAAAACATTTTTAAGCGTTGAGGGTAAATGTTTATATATATTTTAACTTACAAAATTTTGTAATTATTTACATAAATGTTTGTATATGAAAGAGAATGGCTGCATTTAAACCGCCTTTTGAATTATCCAAGAATGCATTAGAATTGCAGCTAAACTTTATGTAATGTATGTATGAAACTAGGAAATTATATATCTGTGCACATGTATTATACGTATAAATTATGGAAATAATTGATTTTTTAACATTTTTTACTTATGTATAAGAAACTTTTGTTAATTGTCTATAAGATTGTTGTAAATCATAGACTAAATAAAGAATAAAAAGCCTTATTTTAGCATTTTTATAAGCTTAAAAGCAAGGAACCGTTTCGATTATATGACGCTCATTTCTAAACGATTTATCAACAAAAAATCAAGGTTTGTAAGCTTAATGTTTTTTTTTTGTCTTTTTTTTTTGAGAAAACTTATTAAAAACTTACATTACGTTTACTTTGCTTGTTGGGTTGTAATCCAGACGTGTGTGTTCAAAGTCAGCTGTTTGCGCAACGCAAACGCCAAAACTACGCAAAAGCCGAATGTGTATCGGCTTTAAGAAAAACCACCAAATTTATGTGTTAAGCTGCAAGTATACACCGACGTGTGTCGTACGTACGGACGTTTGTCGTACGAAACATGTTTTACCGAACCCTCAAGCCCGTAGGAATCAATAGCTATCATCCGAAATCCTGAACCAGATAAATAATTTTGCATGAAAATGCAACAACAACGATTTGAGCCAAATAAATCCAGATAGAAGTCTGCTTCAATTTGTGAGCCAGATAATTTGTTAATTACTTCCTTTTAGGTTAGCAATGCGGCTTTTAATATACCTACTTTTTCAAAAATAGATGTCGCTGCTTAGCCTTTCGCCGTATGAAATAAATGAAAAACTGCGGCGACATCTGCCTATCACATTTCACGTGTGCGAAAATTTCACGACATCTGCTTCTCAAGTCTCTCAATGATGCAGAGCATTCCCGTGAGAATTGAGCCTGAGCCGGAGCTGTAAAACTCACTGAAAGACGGCAAATGTGTGCGTCTGTGTACTTGTACATAATATATTTGTGTGTATTGTTTACAGCAAAGCACTGTTGCCATTGACCAGTGTGCATGCATGCTTATGCAAATATGAACTTTTGGAATTACAATTTTTCATGGTTCAAATGGCAGACACAAATACTGAATAAGAATTTCTAGTTCATTTATTTGTAACCTCCAAGAAATTATCGTTATGTTATTGAAAAATTATCGATTTCTTATCGGAGCGCTACCAATTTGTCATCGGCCTTTTATCAATTTCTTGTGGAAAGGTTATCGATTTGTTATCAAAAATTTATCGAAAAGTTATCGTTATATTGGCAAAAAGTTATTGATTTGATATTGAATAGCTATCGATTTGTGATCGCATTTTTACAATATTTTACCGGCGTGTTATCGAATTCTTATCGAAAATTTACCGATTAGCTATCAAAAATTTATCGAAAAGTTATCGTTATGTTGGCAAAAAGTTATTGATTTGATATTGAATAGCTATCGATTTGTGATCGCATTTTTACAATTTTTTACCGGCGTGTTATCGAATTCTTATCGAAAATTTACCGATTAGCTATCGAAAAATGACGGATTTCTGTTCGGAGATGTATGTGGCCACAAAATAAGAGGACGCGGGTGCGCCGCAAGGCGTGATTTTATTCCCTCTACTGTGGACGCTGGTTGTCAACCAACTCCTCAGGCTATTCGGCGAGGGAACCTGTAAACTTACGGCATATTCAGATGACATTGCAGATGTCATAAATGGTAAGGGCCTTCCAATGTTTAGCTATTTGATGGATTTGGCGCTTTGGTGTATATATATATATATACCTATATATAGATATATATACCTGGGCATCTAATATCGGGTTGAGCGCCAACACAGAGAATATTTATATGGTTTTGTTTACCAAAGTTTATTAGGTCCCGAATTGGAATAAGCCAAAGCTAGGAGGGATGAACATGTATTAGACACCTTATAGAAATATCTAGGAATTGGTCCAGACAGTTAGTTGTTTCGCAAACTCAAGCGGGAGATGAGAGTGCATTCTGCACTCGACGGTACTTTATGCATGTAAAAGAATGCTGGAGTGTACATGCAAAACTTCGGAGCAGCTTGAACGCAGACCATGCGGCCATGTTAGTATTGCAGCATCAAATATTGGACAAACAGCCTACCTCGTACCCTACAAGCGCCTCTACGAGGCCCTCAAAGCCACAATAGAGGTGGAAGTTTGCGTGTGGCCGCTCAGATGGCGGACGAAGCGAAGCACCTATTATTCCAAAGTAATTGAAGGAGTATAGTATACTGCGGCATACTGCGCTGATCTAGAAATAAAGAAGTCCTACAAGATATCAGATCACTGTAGTGCTTTTCAAGCAGAAGTAGTATAGTACACTTTTGTATTCACAGGTAAGCAGCAATCAAGGCAATAATCGTGCGTAGCACAACATTTAAAATTGTGTTTGTCTGTAAGCAAACCTTAAAAAATACGGGTTACGGAGAAGCATCCATCTTAATTGGTTTCCTGGGCACTTGGTAATAAATGGAAACGTAAAAGCTGATGAGCTAGCTATACAAGGCGCATCGTTCGAAGCTTATACCGTAGATGTTCCAATCAGATTCGACAAGAGTAGCAGAGTTGCAAAAGGTCAACTTAACAAAATAGCCATGGAACCAACCAGGGGGCTATAGACTCATGATGTTTATTCTGATTGGAAACTGCCTTCTCTCATTACATGCTTTTAAGTTAGGCCTTGTCAGTGATTTAAGAAATGCGGGTGTGGGGAGGAAACAATCGGGCACGTTTTATGCTTGTGCGCTGCGTTCGCTAGGCTATGGCTTCGGCTATACGAAGTGACACGACTATCAGTTCTATAAGTAATAAGTAGTAGAAGTCCTAGAAAGCTTCTAGTCTTAAGAGGACGGATTTATTTTATAACATAGGTTCAGATTTCTAAAAGGCATTTTCATTTTGGGCGTTGTGCAAACTTCTGGTTGCACTATGAACCCATTCAGGAAACTCTGTGAGGTACTCACGGGCTGGCCGGTTGAGCCCAACCCAACTTTCATCAATATTCGTTTTTTTAAAGCTTAAACACATTTTTAATCAAAGCACAGGTACAGTGAAAGAATAACTCCGGAAATATCTCTAAAAAAAGAAGGTTTCAACAAATGAAAGCCACACGCCAATTATTTTATGTTAACCAAAAAAGCACCTCTTCTCCTTTTCCATTCTTCATTTTTTATTTATTTGCCCATAACTCAATGCTTTTATGTTTTATTGGCAACCTTGGACATGCACTTAAGAGCCTGTCAGATTTTTGAAATCTACACTCTTACCAACCAATCGACCCACTTAGTAGCAAAGCAAAGCTGTCGATTTTTCAATTTAATTGCACTCGAAATCTCACAAATCCCAACAACTAGTTCATGCGGCTAATCAAAATCAATGCTTTGCTATGTTTCGCTTGTTTTATTCAGCTATTGTTTGATTTAAATTTTTGTTTCACTTTTGGTGCTACAAAGAGTCGTTAGTGAGTGAGAAGAATTTTCGATAGGTGAATTGTCGATTGAGAAACAAATATCAATTTCTTGCCAATATTTATAGATGGTTGATGGAATTCCTTGTGTTTTGGTACGATTTTGTGTTTTTGTTGTTCATTTAGTTAAATTTTCGTATGTACGTTTTTGTAGAAGGTTATGTAGTTGATTTTTTCATTAATTGAGGGGTGACACAAAGTCAACGGCCATAATGTCAATTGACTTTATGACCAAACTGCCACAAAGTCATATAAGACCATATGAAATGGTTACAACATCAAATTTGAAATGGTTACATATTGACTTTAGTTACGATACTGTCATTATTTCCATTCCTCTGTTTCAAAAAGGTCATAGAGTCAACTTTCTTCTCAAGTGGACATAAACTCAATTATTTTGTTTTGCGCCTCCCCGTATTACAATTATTTCTACTGTTAAACTAAAGTTATGATTTTATGAAAAGGGTTTTTTATTTTAAATTTTCGGATGCGGCGCTCCTTTTTTAATTCTTGGTCCCATTCTAGATTAAAATAAAGTTGCCCAATGAGGTCCTCTTTGAGATAAGAAGAACTTATTCACCCAAAAGTTTACTGAAAATTTGGTATAAAAAACGAGCGAATTCTTAACTCAACTTTTCGCCTGCTGCGCTACCATATTTCATTACAGTACAAAGTGGGATTTTACTTGAATAGGTCATAAGGTCAAACGCAATTTTATAAATGTCCACAAAATCAAATAAAGAAAGGTATTAAAATCAGTTGTTCTTGTGAACGTTTGAAGTGTCACAAAGCCAATTGATCTTTTGGAAATTTTTGGTGGTTATAATAGCAATTAATATTTTGGCTGTTGACTATATATCACACCACCGTTCTGAAACTGAAGTATAAGCTAATATAAAATAATTTAAAAAAAAAATTTAAGTTAAACGGTTTTATTGAAAACAATACTTACATGAAGTAATAATAATACTAAAAGCTAGAAAATAATTAGGAAGGTCCAGACTAGTACCATCACACTCCTCATCAATCTAGGGCGTTGACCAGACAATTAAATAAAATCGTTGGACACGTGAAATTTCGAAAAATGTGATTAGGGTTCAGTTGGTCTTATATATGACTATCAATAGAAATTTACGCGTCCAACGCTTTTATTTAATTGTCTAATCAACGCCCTAGATTGATGAGGAGTGTGATGGTACTAGTCAGGACCTTCCTAATTATTTTCTAGCTTTTAGTATTATTATTACTTCATGTAAGTATTGTTTTCAATGAAACACTTTCTAACACTTCCTCTTTCTCGCCGTTTCTGTACCGTATTAGACTTTGAAGAGCGACAGGTATATAAGCCACTATTCGGAAAGGCTGTTCGCAAAATTCGAGACCCTGGGAGAAAATTATGACGAATCAACTGAGTGGTATATAAGCAGCGCAATCTAAGTAATGATTGATGAGTTTGATTTTAACACGTTGTAAGTGTAGTTAGTACGGGAATAGCTTGAATTGTGAAGTTTCAGTACCATTGTTGTGATGAATGAAGAACATCTTTATATACTGAATATTAGAGTTTATTTACTTGATAGTTGAGGGATCGGAACTAATAACCGAAGGCAAAAAATAATCAAGAATTCTTGAAATTCACACAATATTTAAATTTTAGATTTCTAATCCCCAAACGTGCGAGGAGGACTTTGAAACTGGATGGTGGGGATTGACTTGGTCGGGGGTGTGGGGTGAGATCCATGGCATTTGTAGGTGTTGGTGTTGTAGCGGGTTTCCCGGCCCGGCAGTGTTGGTGCTTTGTGTTTTTCTGCCGCACTGTCAACTGCGGAGGTGGGTTTTGTTGAAAGCTGAGGTACTTCTGAGTCACTCCAGGGTTAAGTAAAGGTCACACAAATCTTAACAGAATAAAAACACAGTATTTATGTATGTGTTACGGACACACAAATACACGCGGCTGAAGGTATTAGAAGGACAACAGCTTTCCGTTCCAAGATGGTGGGAGGAGCAAGGAGAGAAGGTTTAGCACGGCGGCTGAACGACGGTATGGTAGCCGACGGGCGGCTGCACGGTTAACGATATCATATAAAAATTTCGGTAGCGATTGGAAACGATTCCGGTGTGTTGTATAAGAGTTAAAGTTAAGATTGCCATTTAATATATAAGAACCGCCCTAATATTATTATTATTAGGCCCGGAAGCACTGCGACCTTTGCACAGATCTATTTTGCATTAGAACCGCCGGAATGTACATTGATATCTTTCTAGCATAAAAGTTATTTTGGTATACAATCATTAATCTCTTAGCATCCATATAATTTTATATACCTCCATCGACAGTCTGAATCTTTTACTAAACCTTACAGCAATTACATAATAATTTCTTTCCAATATCCGCTTTATTCGAATCCTCGAGGGAGATGAGCAAATATTGATTAAAAAAACTGGCACAGTTATTCGTTTTACTGCTAGCAACAGCGAAATATGCAAATTTGGGATAAACCTTCACTACTTACAAAAGCAATAAAAATAAAAAAAAAATTTCAACAACAAGCTATCACCAAAAGAAAGGGTGAAATAAACTTGCCACTGAGCTGATCAATTATTAAAAATTTTATGCTGACAAATTGCAATTTGATTAGAAAGTTTGTTAACAAGCCTTGTTTACGTTTGGAGAAAGTATAGACATTGGAGGGAGCATGCAATTAGAGCAAAAAAACCATCAAAGGGTTGTTAGGTGGTTGCGCTTTTCCTAAGTACGTAACAAGGGCATTGAGTTTCAATTTCATTTGGTATTACATGCTTAACGGCTTAACGATTTAGAATCTATAAATTTTTAAAATTTGGGTCACGAACTTTTCTAATTTGCATTTGAATTGGAACACTCACTTGCAGAAGTATATAAAAATTTAGAGGCTAATTAGTAGCGAGCTGACAGATGCTTGATTGAAAAATAATTAAGCTATTTTTTTTTAATATTTCAGCACTTTTTATATACTTGCTGCTTCTTTGTTTTTATTTTTTCTATTTTAAAACCACATCCATCACTTTTTTTCTCGTTCATGACATCAATGGAAAATATTCAAATTATCTGTTGCAAATCTCATTATGAACAACACTCCTGCTTGAACATAAACATCAAACCAAAAACCCACACCATTCTATGGCATCACGTTTTACTTTCATCTTATTACCTTCATTCCTCTCGACTTTTGTTCGTACTTTCATATGAATGAACGTAATTATACAAATAAGCGTGCATGTAGTATTTAGATAAGTGTGCAAATGACTGACACGAATTAAATATATACACATACATACATACATACATAAATATTAACATTTTTTACATGAATCCCTTCAGTATATTGTGTCAGAGAGTTCCGATCCTATGCATGTGTGTAAAGGCTTTTTGGGCTTTATCGCTATGAAAGTTTGCCACAAGCTACTTTGAGATCAATCGTAGACTTAGCGATGCAATGGAGCAGTTCACGACCAAATCTGGAGAAATCCAAGTAAGTAGCTTTTGATGAGTGAAAAAGAAGCCTGCGGTTTTCTGAAATGTTTTTGTTAACACCGAAAGCTTCGAAAGGTCCTCCCAGTGCCATCCAAAACCAAGCGAAGCTTAGATATGGTGATTGTGTTTAGTAATATTTCGTAAACTTTATTCCGGTGAAGAGAGTTCTGGCAGCAAAAAAAGTCTGCATGTTAAAATCGCTGTCGATGAACACAAATCGAGCTCTGTAAATTTCTCATGATATATATCCTTTCTAAGCTATTGCGTAACGGATATTTGTCAAAAAAGGTTCGAAAATGTTCGAAAAAGGTTCGGTGTTACCAACAGGCCTAATACATAAAATTGGATCTCTATCATATATTGAAGTTAAAGTTAAAGTTAAAAATAAAGTTAAAGTTAAAGTGGAAGTTAAAGTTAAGTTAAAGTTAAAGTGAAAGTGAAAGTTAAAGTTAAAATTAAAGTTAAAGTTAAAGGGAAGGTTAAAGTTAAAGTTAAGGTTAAAGTTAAAGTTAAAAATAAAGTTAAAGTTAAAGTGGAAGTTAAAGTTAAGTTAAAGTTAAAGTGAAAGTGAAAGTTAAAGTTAAAATTAAAGTTAAAGTTAAAGGGAAGGTTAAAGTTAAAGTTAAGGTTAAAGTTAAGGTTAAAGTTAAAGTTAAATATTTAAAAAAAAATATAAATAATATTATGACCTCCGAATATTGAAATAAATATTGCACACGTTAGCGATATTAATATTAGGCGCTCATTTGTTGGAGATATTTGTGCGTGCTTATGCAAACTTAGAAATGGTCTACGTATTGTCGTGGTAGCAATTTACATTTCTCCGAATCCAAAATTGGACGAGGTAGAGTATTTTATTCATCGCACTTTACTGGAGTACTCTGAAGAAGGGGCAAAAATAGTTGGTACAAATGGTAATAAATTTCCACTTATCTTGGTCTGCGATTTCAACATCAATTTCGCTGATAAAAAATCAGAGCGGTTGACAAGTTTTATTTTTGAAAAATTCAATTTGAAAATAAATAATGATCCAAAAGAATCCACAACAAAATATGGGATCACCATTGACGCGCTATTTTCAAGATATTTAGAGGATATCAAGTCTCAAACGTATGTTTCCTATTTCAGTTACCATAAACCTATAATTTCAATTATAAATATTCCTGAATAGCCTATGTATGTACATATCTTGTAAGATAATAATAAAAAAATTTTAACCAATATTAACTTCTCATTTATTCAATAAAATTAAAAAATTTGTTTTCTTATCGGTCACCACGCTTAAAAAGTGTAACTTGAATTAATATCAAAGAAAAAACTTGAATTAATATCAAAGAAAACAAAATGTTGCATAAATATTATAATTGCATAAGTTGATAATAGGCAGTAGCTTTACCGCGGTAGTCCCCCAGTGCCACACGTCCTTTTTTTCTTGTAGCGATAAGGATACTCCTTAAAGGTTTTGGAGAGTTTTATCGATGTTGATGTTTGTTGGTTGGATATTGATCATGTATGTTCCGGGAGATAGACCCATTATGGTACTAGGCGGGCCATGGCTGGAACGGTTAGATATGCTAAAGGGGATAAGATAACCCTGGAATGTTTTTTATGTAGTGATGCTTTTATGACAAGCATATATTGTAATGTGTTTGAATTTGGCTAACACTGATTTACGTATACCAGGATTTTTGTTGTTGTAAATACACTTGTTTTTCACATATACAAATCAGCAGGTGCGTAAAATCTCACACGTGCACAATTTAATTACTTTGAACATTTCACGCTCATATTGCGCTACCTCGCGTAGAGTTGCCAAGGCTAGTAAAAAAGGGTGTTTTATATAAGTATCAAAGGATTTTTATAACGCATATTAAAAATGAAGGCCGCGTCAGAATGAATTTTTTCATTAAGGTGCGTTCACTGCAATCATGACACTTCACTGCGCATGGCAGTAACATCGCCCCAATCACGCAAGATGTTGCGTTTGTAAATATAAAGGAACTCAGGCTGAGCAATAGGAAGCTTTTTGATCCTGCCCATTCACATACAAAATTTTGCGAAACACTGTACACATACTTGCTAACATATTTTGTGTCCTTTTTTTGGTTAAAATATAGTATTTTATTGTCAAAAATGATGAAAAAGTACCAAAGAGTTGGAAAAATAATTCCGCTTGCATGGTGTAAAAGCAGTCGTAGCAAAGGAAATTTCCGAATTCTTCTTCTTATGCTTTACATGTCGCAAAAGTTGAAAATTCATAGCTATTGTATATCAGATGGCGCTAGTGTCGCTCGACCTGCCGTTCTCTATAAAAAACATGCAATCTATTCATCATGCATAAGTTTGCGTTAAACGCATCTACACACACGAATAAGTTGGTTGTGACGCGGTCATGAAAATTTTGTTCTATATTAAATATTATTCATTTTCACCCAATTTAGAACAGAATATTTTAAAAACAGTCAGGGCAGCGAAATTTTAACTTTTACTACTTAATTACAATTTAGTACTAAAGGGGTCCAAGATTTTGTTTAAGTACTAATAAATTACGAACTCAGTTCTAAAAAATACCTTAAACAATTTTCTTAAATATTAAAAATGTTTGCCATAAGTTTAAGAACAAATAATTTTATTACTAAACTGGAATATGTTTTAAAAACATCCACGATAGCGAAATTTTAACCATTGCTATTTATTCACATCTAAGTACTAAATGGGTCGGGACTTTAGTTTTAGTACTATTGAAATACACGTTCAGTTAGAAAAAAAGTATTAAAAAATTTAGTAAAATATTTTTTGTTTTCCACCAATTTTAGAACATATATATTTAGTACAAAACTGAAATATACTTTAAAAGCATAAAGGATAGCGAAATTTTAACCATTGCTATGTACTCACCGTTAGGTACTAAATGGGTCGAAAATTTTGTTTAAGTAATAATGATTGAGGGTCTTATTTCTAAAAATATTATTAATGAATTTTTGTTGAAACACCTTAGTTCTACTGCTGTTTGCTCTAGAAGTTTAGAAGAATCAAGGGTGTCAATCGTTTTTGAAGTCTAGTCGTTCAATACAGAGCTTTACTTAAATTTGTTTGATTACTAAATTAGTAATGATAAAAAAGTTTCCTAGAAATTGAATTTTTTTATTTTTAGTTCCAAATAGGCCGCGAATTTTGTTTTAGTACTATTGAAATACGAGCTCAGTTCTAAAAAGAAATATTTAAAATTTACTTAAGTATTAAAAGATTTTGTTTTCAATCAATTTTAGAGCAAATAATTTTAGTACAACACTGAAATACCTTTTAAAAACGTCCAGGGTACCGAAAATTTAACCATTACAATTTAATTACCGCTAAGTACTGAATGGATCGAAAATTTTGTTTAAGTAACTAATGAATTACGAACTCAGCTCTAAACAACTAAGAGCGGGACTGTCTTCGGCTGTGCCGAAGACTTCATACCTTTCATGAATGGGGCTGAACAATAATCTTATCCCGTTCGTAATCTCCGAATAATCGGATGTATAAGATAAGAAATATATAGTGAACAGATCTACATACCGAAACGATTTTTAAGATATATATAAAATAAACAAGTAAGGAAGGTTATGTTCGGGTGTAACCGAACATTACATGCTCAGTTGAGAGCTATGGTGAAAACATAAGGGAAAATAGCCATGTAGGAAAATGAACCGAGGGTAACCCTCGAATGTGTTTGTATGACATGTATATCAAATGAATTTAAAGAGTATTTTATGAGGGAGTGGGTCATAGTTCTGGATCAGGGTTGACTCTAGAATTTGTTTGTACGATATGGGTATCAAATGAAAGGTGTTAATGAGTATTTTAAAAGGGAGTGATCCTTAGTTCTATAGGTGGACGCCGTTTCGAGATATCACCATAAAGGTGGACCAGGGGTGACCCTAGAATGCGTTTGTAAAATATGGGTATCAAACGAAAGGTGTTAACGAGTATTTCAAAAGGGCGTGGGTTTTAGTTCTTTAGAAGGCCGCCTTTTCGAAATATCTCCATAAAGGTGGACCAAGGGTGACTCTAGTATGTGTTTGTACGATATGGTTATCAAATTAAAGGTATTAATAAGGGTTTTAAAAGGGAGTGGTGGTAGTTGTATAGGTGGTCGTCTTTTCGAGATATTGGCATAAAGGTGGACCAGGGGTGACTCTAGACTTTGTTTGTAGGATATGGGTATCAAATGAAAGGTGTTAATGAGTATTTTAAAAGGGAGTGGGCCTTAGTTCTATAGGTGGACGCCTTTTCGTGATATCGCCATAAAGTTGGACCATGGGTGACTCTAGAATGTGTTTGTAAGATAAGGGTATCAAATTAAAGGTATTAATGAGGCTTTTAAAAGGGAGTGGTGGTGGTTGTATATGTGAAGGCGTTTTCCAGATATTGAACAAAATGTGGACCAGGGTGACCCAGAACATAATCTGTTGGATACCGCTAATTTATTTATATATATAATACCACGAACAGTATTCCTGCCAAGATTTCAAGGGTTTTTTATTTCGTCCTGCAGAACTTTTTCATTTCATTCTACTTAATATGGTAGATGTCACACCCATTTTACAAAGTTCTTTTCTAAAGTTATATTTTGCGTCAATAAACCAATCCAAATACCATGATTCCTCCCTTTTTTCGTATTTCGTATAGAATTATGGCATTTTTTTCATTTTTCGTAATTTTCGATATCGAAAAAGTGGGCGTGGTCATAGTCGGATTTCAGCCATTTTTTATACCAACACAAAGTATGTTCAGGTAAGTACGTGAACTGATTTTAGTAAAGATATATCGATTTTTGCTCAAGTTATCGTGTTAACGGCCGAGCGGAAGGACAGACGGTCGACTGTGTATAAAAACTGGGCGTGACTTCAACCAATTTCGCCCTTTTTCACAGGAATACGTTATCGTCCCATAAGCAAAGCTCCTACCGAATTTCACAAGGATTGGTAAATTTGTGTTCGACTTATGGCATTAAAAGTATCCTAAACAAATTAAATGAAAAAGGGCGGAGCCAAGCACATTTTGAAATTTTCTTTTATTTTCGCATTTTGTTGCACCATATCATTACTGGAGTTGAATGTTGACATAATTTACTTATATAATGCAAATAAATTAAATTTAAAAAAAATTTTTCTTTTTAAGTGGGCGTGGTCGTTTTCCGATTTAGATAATTTTTATTAGACATACATATAGTAATAGGAGTAATATTCCTACCAAATTTCATCATGATATCTTCAACGACTGCCAAATTACAGCTTGCAAAACTTTTAAATTACCTTCATTTAAAAGTGGGCGGTGCCACGCCCATTGTCCCAAATTTTACTGGTTTTCTATTCTGCATCATAAGTTCAACTCACCTACCAAGTTTCATCGCTTTATCCGTCTTTGGTAATGAATTATCGCACTTTTTCGATTTTTCGAAATTTTCGATATCGCAAAAGTGGGCGTGGTTATATTCCGATATTGTTCATTTTAAACATCGATCTAAGATGAATGCTCAGGAACCTACATACCAAATTTCATCAAGATACCTCAAAATTTACTCAAGTTATCGTGTTAACGGACGGACGGACGGACAGACGGACGGACATGGCTCAATCAAATTTTTTTTCGATCCTGATGATTTTGATATATGGAAGTCTATATCTATCTCGATTCCTTTATACCTATACAACCAACCGTTATCCAATCAAAGTTAATATCCTCTGTGAGCTCTGCTCAACTGAGTATAAAAACAAGTAGGTACTTTGTGTGAGGATGCAAAGTTTCAGGTTTTTTGTGGTCTACGTGTAAAACTATGACTACGAATCACGTATTTCAACAATTTATGACGTAAATGTAACTATTTGATGAAATTTGATGAATTTTGAAGGTTCTAGCCGTAAAAAAGCGGCAAAAATTACAGTTTATATGGGGTATATAATATATATACCACCGATCTCTATGATTTTTTCAGACAACAATATATGCTATACATGTAAGCATTTGGTGAAATTTGAAGCTTCTAGCTGTTAAAATGGGGAAGAAATAGCGCAAAGTTTATTATCTGAACAATCGGTTGTATAAGATATATAATATATATACCACCGATCTCTATGATTTTTTCAGACAACAATATATGCTATACACGTAAGCAATCGGTGAAATTTGAAGCCTCTAGCTCTTAAAATAGGGCAGTAATTACGAAAAGTTTCTTATCTGAACAATCGGTTTTGGGGGATATATACTATATATACGACCGATCTCATCAATTTTTTCAGGCAAAAATATGTGCAATATACGAAATTATATGGTGAAGTTTGAAGCTTCAATCTGTTAAATTGAGTAAGATATGAGAAAAATCCTCATTTTCTGAAAAATCGGTTGTATGGCGGATATATGTAGTGGTCCGATCCGTCCGGTTCCGACAAATGTCTAATCGGACACCCAAGTACACCCACTCACCAAATTTTATCAAGATATCTCAAAAATTGAGGGACTAGTTTGCATACAAACAGACGGACAGACGGACAGACGGACAGACTGACATGGCTAAATCAGCTCAGCTCTTCATCGTGATTATTTCGGTTTACTTAATGGTGGGTCTATCTATTTTCCTTTAAGGATTTACAATTTTGTGTTTCGTGACGAAATTAATATACCATTTCATTTTCATGAAAGGCATAAAAAATTATTAAAGAATTTTTGCTGTAAGCGCTAGAAATTTAGAAGAATCAAGGGTACCAAAAGTTATAAAGTATATTAGTTCAATATAGATCTGTACTTAAACTCGCGTTAGTACTAAATTAGTAATGATAACAAAGTCTCGAAGAATTTAATATTTGAAGTGAAATCAAGAAAAACATATACTTTTTTAGCACGCTTATATTATCTTCACTTGCATGTTTGTATGTATCGAAACCCTTTAGTACCAATGTTACGTATACGCACCGTACCTAACTATTCAGGTATGATTGTGTGCAATCGGTTGGTATTTAACGCCGCTTATTTTTAGTGTATACATATATGGCAACCCTATTCTTATACATCTAATCGCATTTATGCTACTCGCACGCATTGAAGCAATACTAAGTACACATTTGTAGCAGTTTTCAACATTTTCGCGTTAAACAAATCCAATTATATTCTTTAGTACATATTTATGTGGCTGTTAACGCCTTCCAGCCATTATTGAATTTTCCGCGCTCCAAGTATTTTTTCGAGGATTTCGTTAGCAAAAGCACTAACAGCAGCATCAAGAATAACAACAATGGCAAACTTCTCCTAATCTTATTGCAATTAAATTTTGAATATTTGATGTGAAATTAAGTATTTATACTTAATTTGCACACCTCATTCAAATAAATTAGTTATGTGGATGTATGAAAAGGAAGAGTTTCAAGAGCTTTTACTGGAAATTGTTAACGGTTCGTTAAACTGGGTTGCTAAATAAATACGCGATGATGATGTGTACAACTAATGTGAGTTTTGAAAATTAAAAGCAATATGTGATACTTGATAACAGTCGTCACAATATATTTTAAATATTTATCGATTTACTTTCTAAACCTGACCGGTGGGATCTCCAAAAAGGTTTCATTTATAAACCTTACTTTCTAAAATCTTTTTAGTGACTGCTTTAAAAAGGAAGTTTAACCAGGCTTAGCATTAATTGGGCTTACTTTTCAACACTGGCGAGAATCTTTCTTGATAACATAAAACTTTCAGTTTTTTCTGACTAACAAGCGATAGCCTATTTATTTCTGGAAGTAAGTAATATTTAAGAAAGACGATTGCGCACACCGCATCAGTTACCGCGGAATCAGCCTGCTTAATGTCGCGTTTAAAATTCTATCTAGCGTACTGTGCGAAAGTCTGAAGCACATATTCAACAAACTGATTAGCTTCTGACCTGCAAAAGCTACTATTTACCAGATCTACAAGATGCGCCCGATAAGAGAAGAAAACTTCCGATAAGAGAATCCTCACTCACCACCTTATCGTCGATTAGAAGAGTGTAAAATTATTTGCTTATGCTGATGATATTGATATTATTGGCCTGATCAAACGTGCTGTGAGTTATGCCCTTTCTGGATTAGATAAAGGAGCCAAAAAGTTGGTCTTGCTGCAAATGAAAACAAGACATCTTCCAAGAGTGAATCGGTACTTTCGTGCCTGTTGCATAATAAATTCTTACTTTTCAACCGTGAAATCTGTCGTTTATTCCTTATGCAATGGTAGAAGGCTTTTCCAGTTTGTGATTCTTGAAGGGTATAATCCTTGACTTAATATGCGCAAAAAGAGATGGGTGGGGATCGACTATATATTTACCAAGTGATTTCATTCTAATATGGCAGCAAAATAATCGCAAGGTAATTGCTTCGACGTTTTTTCTACCTATGTTGGTTGCGACTACCCTCTATATCTGAGCCATGAACCCCAATAGTGCCGTACCCGATGAGCACCGCAATTTAAGCCTAATTTTATTTTTTATTTTCTTTTTTGTGAAAGGAGGAAATGCGCTGCACACTGACCTTTATTTTTTAAGTATCACTGAGAGACTCTCCGAATGCAGGACTCCCTTACTAACTTCTTCCTTTGAAGGGCTGCCCAGTAAAACCTAACCTCCCATGGACCGCACTATTCCTAGTTCCTGGAACCGCATTTAGCAGAGAAGCGGGTACGGTTGCGCGCGATGTGAGTTTCATGTGCACTCTGCGGTCACGCTAATGGACTTGACATTCATCGTTTCGATTGCTGGGAACTATATGTCTCGCATATCTGCTGACAGTATCTCAGTTGTAACTTCGACAGTTGATGACAGAGAAGACTTTTCACGGAAAAAGGTCACCAAGTGTCTCTTCTACACTCCTTCGTTTTTGAGCTAAGTTTTCGCATTCGATGGAAGATCGTCTTTATAACTGCAGTACAGGCAGCTCAAATTTTCAGCCTTCTGCATTCTGTGAAAATATTTGCGGAAGTAACTGGTGGAGCGTTAAAAATTAAATCAGGTAGAAGTCGAGCTCTCCATGTTGTCGCTTCAACCATGGGTTCAGTTAGGGAATTAGTTAACTGGTCTACTTTTTGCAGTATTTGTGTTCCACTGATGTTTCCAGTGTCGATCGATTATTTTCGTTCCTCCATGGCAACAGCATATTTACTCGCTTCTACCGTAGCAATTCGCAGCTCCACTCTGCGTTGGATCGAGGTGAGGGCGGTTGGCTTCTTTCTGCGTTACATTACATCCTCCACCATATGAAAATATAAAACACCATGCTGACGCAAGAAGTATTCTTGTCCATGAGAACTACTCATATTCGCTTTAGTGCGCCCAGACCTTTCGCAAGGCTCCTCGAATGCCTTTTAAAGAGGTCATTTTACTCGACTCTAGTCTCGTCAAAGATATTCCAGTCAGGTGCATGTTCCTGTTGTGACAGCTGTCACGTCGTCTGCGAATAGCTATGTGCTCAGTTATTCCAGAGGCCTCATAGATATTGACCTGCGCAGGAATACTGCAAGGCTTCCCGGATGCACTCTAGAGAACATTTTGCATCTGTCCGAGAAAATGAAATTGTTTTATCTTTGTGTTTATTCACCATCTTTCCAGTCATTCGGAAAGAGAAAATGAGCCGAAAGACCTTGGTTTTGATGGATATGAGTATCGTAGTAATGATGTAAACGAGCAGTTACCAACGGATCCACGTGCCTTAAATGAGTCCAAAGTTGCTCTTTTAGCCCAACTCAAACTGAATGAATTGCTTTAAATTCCATACGAACTTATAGCCTTTCCCTCGATGGAGGGAAAGAACCATAAGGGACAATACTGGAAAAATAATTAATCAAAAAAATCCAATTCGCAAACTATGGATAATTTTATAGATCGCACGATCAGTAGCGTATTGGAGCTAGAAATTTGACTTGATTTGTCTGGCGTGGTTTTAAGGAGGATTTGATGGCCTTGATCCAGCTAGCTCAACCGGTATTGCATCACCCTCGTTTTTTGTACAGCTTTCATTACGGCTCAAGCGTCACGATGTTTTATTTTACTACGAATGTACTTCCCAACGTCGAACTATTGTGTTTCGTCCGTTGGCCTAGTTAGGACTACGTGCTTCGTTGCTTTTGGATCTATTTGCTTTATGCGTCTGGTCTTGTTTATTCCTCCGTTTACTCTTTGCCTTCACTTCCTTAGTTTGTCTAAATACAGTTTTTGGATTCTGTAGTTTTCTGGAGAAGTCTCTATTTTGCTTTCCTTTCATTTGTGCCGTAACCTACTAACTTTTGTTGTTGTTGATTCCAAGCCTGCTGCTTGCAAAAACAACAAAGGGTATATTTTTTTGGCTGCAGAAATGGAATTTTTGCAACCAGTGAGATCATGCTAGGGCTGACAAAAGTTTCTATAAGATAGAGCCAAGATAGTTGATAAGCAGGGATGTATCTTAATTGAGCCTGTATGGCAACGCACACGGCGAATTTATTTTGAATGAACTTGGACATCTGCTTAGAATTTTACAAAGCGTGGGCGAATATAGCAATACCTCTTTCGAGAAGTTGTTACCCTTTCGTACTAATAGGTAAGATATTACTTTCAATCAGCCCCCTTTTTGTCTGTTCATAATCGTTTTTCCAGGATAGCATTGTCAGAATCTTACTGGTCTCGATGCCTATGAACGTTTGCTCAGATATAAATTTGTGTATTGTAAGTGTTATATTGATCCCTCGTAATATTGTCGCTTCCTTCCCAGAGTTATGCTCTTCCACGTCATAACACTGTGTGGGTTGGTGATGTGTAGTTTTCGAGCGATCACCGGAAGTTTTTAGGGCTCATCACAATTTTAAAACCAAGTCTCCCTACCCTACAGGTCTTGATTAGGAGCTGCTCATTGCTAATTCGCAGCTTACCTACCTTGGTATACCGTCCATTATCTACTAGTCATGACTAAGAACATCCATCTTATATCAATGTACATTACAAAATTGCATAACAAAGCTTCCAGCGAAAGTAGTTAATCTTAACACAAGCACCAGTGTTTTTGAATTTCAAGTGATGTCAGGGGAAGTGACTGAAATTATACTCAACTATGAATACATGAACAAGTGAGCATAATCTAGGCAACTTCACTTCTACTTATCAGACTACATAAACTTCTAATGCATTCATGCAAACAAACACTGACACACATACACACACAAAGTAGGAACTATAAATGTAGAAGTGGAATTATGGAAGGAAATGTAAGTTGAGCAGGCGCTTTTAGTTCACTTCACAAGTATAAAACTTATGATACTCACCAAGTTGAGTTGTAAGTTGATGAGCGGACATAAAAAGTAATTCACCGTTTCAGTACTAAGTACAGGTTGTCAAGACGAAGAAGAAGAAGCAAGAGCGTCGCATTGGGTGTAGAATGCAACACACAAGTGGCACAGTGACTTTGGTGACACTAAGTGATTTGCATATGACACAAGTGCCTCAAATCCTTATAGTAATACGAGTATTAAGTGTATATATACAATATAGAGTAAGTTCTGCTGAAAGTTTAGCTGCACTGTGGAAAGGGTAAGCAATTGTGAGATGAAAGTGAGATATGAAGTGGGAACTTTTAGCGATTGTTGATTTTATGGTTAAATTTAATTTTTGCTTCTACAGGGTGTCACCAAAATGCGAGGAAACCATTTTAAATTATAAGTGTGTTATCGACGAGGTATATACGAGTTATCGATTTGTAATCGAAGTGTTGCAAATTTTGCTATCAATGAATATTTATCGAAAAGTTATCCCTGTGTTATCAAAAGGTTAAACATTTTTTATTGAAAGGTTATGGGAGTGTAACCAATTTGCTATGCACGTGCTATCGAAGAGTTATCGATGTATTTTCATAAGGTTTTCCGTTTGCTATCGAAAAATAATCGATTTATAATCAGTGTGTTTTTAATTTGTTATTGGCGTGTTTTTAACTTTTTATCGAAAACTATCCTATTTGGTTTCGAAAAGTAATAGATTTTTTCCAAAGAGTTATCGAAAGGTTAACGATCTTTAATCCGAGTGTTCCCAAATCCAACGACTCTTCGGTTTGTTGTAAACAGATACCGATAAAACTGTTAAATATAATCAATAACTCATCTGTAACCCGTCGGCATTGAAGAAGGCGAGGACTCCGTGATAGCAAGTCGCTAACAAGCCGATAACTCGACGATAGCCGTAAAAAAAAAAACTTGTTAGCATTGGTTGCTGCGGCTGATCAGCCTACATCTGTTGTTAACGGAGAGGTCTAAGGTTCAAGGATGGAACTCTGCTGAACTGTTTTCTCAGTAAGTTTTTCTGTCGTTAGAGGCCACTGAAGTCCACCGACGAGAAGGTATTTTTACGATCAAACAAAATTGTTCCCTACGAGTCGAATGAAACAGCCTACATTCGCAACACACACATACCCCCCGCCCCCTTCAAACCTTCGGGAAGTGTTTTGGCTGCTATAAAAACAACAAAAAAAGATATCCAGTTGTGAATATTGAAAAAAATTGTTTTCTTCAACGCCCAGAACACATGAGTTGACACCCAGCATTTTTAAATCAGCTCTCACTAGTCTGCTTTAGAAAATAAACCAAAGTCTCCATACACACACCGGATTTAAGTAAGGTCATGGGCGATGCCCTATCTTCGTGCGTTTTCTTTCAAATTCGGTACAAAGTTAGCAGAACAAGTCAATGTCTTTTGACGCCCTCTGACGGCCGGCCACCCAAATAACATCCGAAGAGGGTACAGCTATTATAGTAGTACCCAATAGTCTTCTTTGCTTGTGCTTAGTCCGCAGCGGAGTCATACCCAGCTAGACCGTGAGTAGTTCCGTTTTTTTTTCTTCTTGCATGGTCTTGTCGTGCAAATTGTTGGAGAGCTATGAAGTTGCCAAACACTTGCATTACGCTCTGAAGCCCCGATGTTACCTTTGGTAACCCTAAGGATCGGAGAGCCGATTGACTATCTGGCAAGCTTTGTATTGAAAAAACTCTATGCTCCGCAGATGCCTATGTATACAAAAAACTTAGCATGTGAACTTTATATCTCCTCCCACCACTGCAGATATGTGTCTATTTAGACCCATTCATCAAAATACGAACGTCGAAGTTCTTGACGAACTATACTCTACTTGGATGTATTAGCCAATTTGGATTGCATTTTATCAATAAAACTAACACCAGGCAGACGATGTTCTGCCCGAAAATCGGTTTTCCAATGTATAAATAGTGTTTCTCCCTTTCACCTATCACCATCTACCCCATCCTCCCCTTTTTTTCTTCCATATCTCTCTCTAATTCATGTCTATTATTCCTTTTATTTCCATTTCCTTCACTTTCCAGTTCCTCTTCCACTTTCAAACCCATTCACCAATCCATTCCCACTCACACTTCCACTTCCTCCAAATCCGCACTCCTACTCAGTCTCACTCTCACTTTCACTACCCACTTCCAATATTTTATCATATAAAATTAGCGTACTCGGCAGACTATCTTCTGCCCGAAAATTGGTTTTCCTATATTTAAATGGTGTTCCACCCCTCCTCCTATTATTATCTTCCCCATTATCCTCTATCTTTTCTTCGATAACTCTTTCTTATTCCCATGTATTATTTCTTTTATCTACATTTCCACCACTATCCAGTTTTTCTTCCGACTTTCAAACCCATTCCGCAATCCATTCTCACTCACACTTCCACTCCCTCCAAATCCGCAATCCTTCACAGTCTCGCTCTCAATTTCACTCCCACTTCCACTGGCACTCTCGCTCTCATTCCCACTCCTTCCACCTCAATTTCCTCTTAATTGGCATCTCTATATTAGGAGGTATAACAAATCTAAAGTTTTCTATCTCAATTACTCTGGAAATTCCACCAAGATCACTTGGGTTCTTTGTACGCCCATAGGACACATACGCACACACACATTCGCTGTGATTTATAAGACATTCATCCAATAACTTATTAAAACACCCTGTATTTACATAAATATATATTCAAGTTTTAGCATTTAATGCAATACGATAACAACTTGTCGTGGAGCTTGGTAAGTGAGAATTTTCCTTCGAGCTTTGCAAGGAATTTGCTAACGGAAATACATGCTCAGTTGGTTTGTACTGTTAAAGCAGCTAATAAATACAGCTGTAAAACAATGGAAATTTCCAAGTTCCAAAGTGCTTATTTTTTAATTTTTTTTTTTTTTTTTTTTCAAAATCAAAATGAGTTTCTTTTTAAATTCGAAACTTTTTAGTGCGTACGTAAAATCAAAATCTTTGCTCTTTCTCGCTCGCTTCATAAACTTTCAAACAAAACTCAATTGTTGTTGATGGCATGATTTTTCTATTTCTTCTTCTTCCACCTAAAAAAGAAAAACTTCTCACTCAACTACACTCGAGTGATACTTCTTCTATTTCTTCTGCTTCTTTTTCGCTCATTTCGTTACCTTGTTAGTTGCATTAGTTTGTCTTACACGGCTTGTAATAAAATTAATAGCGTTGCCATATTGTTGGCGCATTGCCATTTGATTAATGTCTTTGGCACGCGAATGTGATTAATCAAGTCAAGTCAATTCAAGCAATTTTGCTACTGAGATTGTGGAAAGTATATGGAAAGACAATAGCCAATGAAAAGGTTTAAAAATACATGAAATGTGTAAATTGAGAGAATGAAAAGGGTAAGAAATAAATTTGTCAAGAATTTGTTAAGGAAAAAATTTTAACTCTTACGAAATCCCAGTACCACAAGTCATTACTTATTTTGTGATTAGCTAAATGCGTTGCACAAAGTAGTTTTAGTATTTTGTTGTTGTTGTTGTAACGATAGTGCGATGTTGATGGTGCTTTCTCGGATATAGGTCCGGTAACGTTCCGGTAACAATCACTATCGTGACCATCTCGGGAACACTTTAATATGAACATCGAATCTTCTAGGCCATCCTGCTTCCCTAGTTCCATGAGAAACTGGGTGTCCCCAGAGCCTCGCCTAAATTTGTGTATGATTTTGCAACAGCGTTCGCCTCGCGTAAATGAGGTTGACAATTGGGTTGCGGAGCTATAAATCCCGCTTATGAATCCCTTGAAACCCTAGTTTTAGTGTGTGCTATGACAGTATGCATACCCGCCTTATTTTCCATCAGCCCCTTTCCAGGTTGAGTATCTCCACATACCCGCCCCCCCCCCCCTTCTCGGACCGGAGCGACTCAAGATTTTTCCTGACTCCATCTAATATTTAAAGAAATACTCTGAAAAAAGAAAACTGCAGGTCTGTCAAAACACGGCGCTCATATCTACCACGGATATCCTCTTTAGCCACTTAAACATCAAAAACATGAACACCGATCGTTCCATTGTAATGGAAATGAATCCCGAAATAAATAAATTGAACAAGCTGTCAGAGCACTGTTATATTTTTCAGGCAGAAGTGTAGTCGTAACTAAACTCACTGGAAAGAATCGAGAAAAAAAGAAATTTCCATCCATATGGGGTCCCTGGGCATATGGTAAAAGATGGAAATGAAAAAGCTGGTAAGCTAGCTAAACAGGGTGCATCCCTAGAAGATTGCACCATGGGCATTCCAATCAGATTTGGTAACCTTAAAGGAAGGCGAGAGTTGCATACGATAGACCCAGCAGAAAGGAAATGGAAACAAGTGCGGGCTGCAAAATGTCAAATATCACGTGCAGGTCTTACGACCTTAGATTAACAAAGTTACTCTTATCAATAAAAAGAGATGTTGGCTCATGATTGGTTCCGACTGGACACTGCTTTAGACCTCCTCAGAGATAACAGATTCTAGAAGTTTGGATCGCAAGAATAAACTATCCAGCACGTTCTGTTCTCGCGGCATGCGCTCGCCAAACCAAGACTCCAGCTATTAGGATTGCCACAGCTATTATATCTAGAGGCTACATGTAGCATATGCTTTTGAAGGTTTCTAGCATTTACCATGAGGATGGAGTTATTTTACTACATGGGTCCTTGGTTGGTTGGTTGATTGGTTGATGTGCCGCCCATATAACAAACATCAAGCCCAAGTCATGCACGGGGCTCTGATTCCGTAAGTTATATTTTTAAATATAAAACCATCCACTTGCGCTGCATTAGTCCTCTAATTCTACCTAACCCTTGCGCGGGCGCCATAGTAATCGCGTTATATTAGTTTCCTAATCTCATCTAACCCTTGGGCGGTCGCAAGAAGGATCACATAGTTCAAATCATCTATTTTTCGGCGTAACTAATTAAATTTCATTTAAACAAATTTTCGTTCCGTTGTGAACATATTTATCATTTAAATTGTCATACTTGAAATTCCAATTGTTAGCTTTAAGTGTTAAGCTCAATAAATGAATTATTTTAATTTGAAATACGCATTCACATCATTGCGTTAAACACTGCCCATAGTTAGAAACCTTGTGTTTTCTAGAGCTGGACATTCGCGCAAGTAGTGTTCGACTGTTTCTTTGCTGCCTCCCTCGTTGCAGCTCCTGCAAATGCTGTTAAAATGGATCTCCATTCTCTCAGCATGCAGGACATGCGGGCAGTGTCCCGTTATTATAGTAGTGATAATAAAGATTTCTTTCCTTGACCTATTTAGTAGGACCTCTGTTCTCTTACTGTCGTAATCTGGCCAAGTTTGCTAGATTGTTCTGCAGGTGTCCGATGAGTACCCCCTGGAAACAGCGAACTCTTTGAATCTGCTTTTTATATTTCTTTAATTTATGTAAGTGGATAACGCATCTCGACTGTCTCCGCAGCCTCCAGCAATGCCCTCTCCCTTACAAGTTCGTCTGCCTTCGCGTTGACCACGATGTTCCTGTAACCAGGTACCTGGTTGTGATAACTTTTTTTCAACTTTGTTAGTAAGAAAACTTCGGGATTCACTGAGCGCTCATACAGTCTATGTGCGGACCCCGGGGACTGGCCAGTTTAACCTAACCTAACATGAACCTATTTAGCGACTTCACGATTCAACTCTCAATTTATGGATTCGTCTTTTTCCTCGACTTTGCCTTATCACCACCAACATCATTATTCTCTCAAAGCTGTCTATCTACATATTTCTCCTCCTTCTCTTCTTCCCAAATTTCATCAGCTGTTCTTCCATCTTCTTTCAAATTTGCCACGCTCATTCGGTTTCTTTTCACTTCACTTTCTCTCCTTGTTACCGTTAACTTGTTCTCAAAGTTCTCACACTTTGTTATTCTGATTTGGTTTATGTCCACTCTGTGAGTCTGGAGCTTGGTATTTTGCTGTGCTTATATCAAGTTAAAAATGTGGAATGCTGATTTTTATATTAATTGTATAGGACAGCTTTCTTCCCTCTTTCTTCTTCCTCATATTCGCCGTATTCCTCTTCTTCCTCTCATTTATAAATATACCTCTTTTTATACTCAGTTGAGCAGAGCTCACAGAGTATATTAAATTTGATTGGATAACCGTTGGTTGTACAGGTATAAAGGAATCGAGATAGATATAGACTTCCATATATCAACATCATCAGTATCGAAAAAAAATTCGATTGAGCCATGTCCGTCCGTCCGTCCATCCGTCCGTTAACACGATAACTTGAGTGAATTTTGAGGTATTTTGATGAAATTTGGTATGTAGTTTCCTGGGCACTCATCTCAGATCGCTATTTATAATGAACGATATCGGACTATAACCACGCACACTTTTTCGATATAGAAAATTTCGAAAAATCGAAAAAGTGTGATAATTCATTACCAAACACGGATAAAGCGATTAAACTTGGTAGGTGACGCAGAATATAAAACTAGTAAAATTTTGGACAATGGGCGTGGCACAGCCCACTTTTCAAAGAAGGTAATTTAGAAGTTTTGCAAGCTGTAATTTGGCAGTCTTTGAAGATATCATGATGAAATTTGGCAGGAACGTTAATCTTATTACTATATGTATGCTTAATAAAAATTAGCAAAATCGCAGAACGACCACGCCCACTTTTTAAAAAAACTTTTTTTTAAGTCAAATTTTAAAAGAAAAGTTAATATCTTTACAGTATATATGTAAATTATGTCAACATTCGACTCCAGTAATGATATGGTGCAACAAAATACAAAAATAAAAGAAATTTTCAAAATGGGCGTGGCTCCGCCCTTTTTCGTTTAATTTGTCTAGGATACTTTTAATGCCATAAGTCGAACAAAACATTACCAATCCTTGTGAAATTTGGTAGAGGATTAGATTCTAGGACGGTAACTGTTTTCTGTGAAAAAGGGCGACATCGGTTGAAGCCACGCCCAGTTTTTATACACAGTCGACCGTCTGTCCTTCCGCTCGGCCGTTAACACGATAACTTGAGCAAAAATCGATATATCTTTACTAAACTCAGTTCACGTACTTATCTGAACTCACTTTATATTGATGTAAAAAATGGCCGAAATAATCCGACTATGACCACGCCCACTTTTTCGATATCGAAAATTACGAAAAATGAAAAAAATGCCATAATGATATAAAAAAAAAAAATAAATGTAAGGCGCGATAACCTCCGAAGAGATCTAAGGCCGAGCTTCTCTTCCAATTTGCGTCGTGCTCCTCTTGATTTTTCCCTACAAATTGGCCGGACGGGACCTACATGTTTTATGCCGACTCCGAACGGCATCTGCAAGGCAGATGAGTTTTCACTGAGAGCTTTTCATGGCAGAAATACAATCGGAGCGCTTGCCAGACACTGCCGAGGGGCGACCCCGCTTAGAAAAATTTTCTTCTAATTGAAAAATCTTATTTCTAAAATTTTGATGTTGCTTTGCCCGGGAGTTGAACCCAGGGCATACGGTGTGATAGGCGGAGCACGCTACCATCACACCACGGTGGTCGCGATAATGATATACCAAATAGAAAAAAGGGATGAAACATGGTAATTGGATTGGTCTATTGACGCAAACTATAACTTTAGAAAAAACTTTGTAAAATGGGTGTGACACCTACCATATTAACCCTCCGATGAGTGGCAGTTCTGAACTTCACGGCCGTGTGAAAAGGTCCCTACGGCCTTTTTTGTAAATCATGTTTTTTCATATAAAAAATTTTTTTTTTATTTTTTTTTTTGTTTTTATTGTTTATAACTAAATTCTACATTCAAAAATAATTTTTTCAATTTTTAAATTTTTTTTTTTTGTTTGAATTTTCTTAAGACTATTAGTGTAGTGCATTGTGGAGAGAACGTTCACCACTTTATTTTTTTTCGTCACGTATGAGCATAACGCTATATCCCCTTCGTTGAACCCAAATAATGTACTATTGATGGTGCGCTTCGGGTTCTTCTTGAACTCCTGTGGAATGAATGTTTTGTTGTAGCGCACTGTACCAACATATGCAGTCTTCCTCCTCATCAAAATACGCGCCAAGTCAAGAGTGGTAAAGAAATTATCCGCGTATATAGTACGGCCAGCATCTAAATATTTTTCCACAAGATCCTGCACTACGTTCTGCCCTTGGTTTATCTCCCGTTGTTGGTTTGGCAGTTTTCCAGAATATATCATTCCCTTCACAGGATAATAACTCTGTGAGTCACATAACCACCATCTTTCAAACCATACTTAGCTGGCTTTGATCGAATATAATGTGTGAAGCGGGTGCGGCCTCTGTAAGGGAACAACTGCTCATCAACTGTTAGTGCTTCATGAGGAGTGTAAGCTGCTACATAGTTATGTTGCAACATTTGCCAAATATCGTCAAAAGCCGCAGTTTTGCTGTTGATGACTCGCTGTTGTCGAGTATTTCCATTGTCGAATCGAATAAATTGCTTTATACACATGAAGCGATCGTACGACAACGCAGCTTTGTATATTGAGCAACGCGTCAAGCCCCACAATTCCAATGCTGGTTCATGGTTGATCTTGTGAGTCCAGCATACAAATGAATAGCTACAAAGGCGTCAAACTCTTTCACTGTCACTGGCTTCCACTCCTTTTTCTTCGTGGGATTCGCCAAATTTCATGCAGCTGTAACCTCCCTTCCTTTACGATTTGTTTCACGTAGCACTAAGTGTATTATTTCCTGTGTCATGATTGAACGCATTATTGTATAGGGGTCGTGTATATTTCCTGTTGGTCCTGGTTTTTTTCTTGTGAAGTCGACCACGTTATGATTACGGGTGCGTAATGTTGGTGGTACTTTTTTACTCCATTGTGTGCCATCTTTACCAATGTAGTAACTTTCATTCGTTTCCTGTCCATCATTTTCTTCCTCTTCATCATCGTTGTCATCAGTATCATCATTTAGCTCGAAGTATCCTTCAGTTTCGGTATCTGACTCTTCATCAGGTTGGTATGTGCGATCTTCATCATCCTCAACTTCATAATTATCAATTGCAGCAATATCAATATCTTCATCCATGTCTTCGTCCATAAAATCAGCAAATCTACTATCAACTGCACGCCTTTCATCCGCAGTTATTTGCTGGTAACGTCTACTACGGCGTACAACCATTTCAGCAACGTCCAAATTACTTGCATCTGCCATATTTATATTTTTGTTTCTATCACACACCATTTTACTCTTCGCTGTCTAAACTTTAACTGATTTAGTTTACGAAACTACAACTTCTTTTATACTCTTTCGTACGTCTACCTGAACTCAAAGACATTAGGGATGATGATAAAACAAACAAGTAAGAACCTGACTGTCTTCGGCTATGCCGAAGACTTCATACCTTTCATGAATGGGGCTGAACAATAATCTTATCCCGTTCGTAATCTTCGAATAATCGGATATATAAGATAAGAAATATATAGTGAACAGATCTGCATACCTTAACGATTTTTAAGATAAATATAAAATAAAAAACAGGTAGGTACTTTGTGTGAGGATGCAAAGTTTCTGGTTTTTTGTGGTCTGCGTGTAAAAACTATGACTGACGTATTTCAACAATATATGACGTAAACGTAACTATTTGATGAAATTTGATGAATTTTGAAGCTTCTAGCCGTAAAAAGGGGGCAAAAATTGAGTTTATATGGGGTATATAATATATATACCACCGATCTCTATGATTTTTTCAGACAACAATATATGCTATACACGTAAGCATTTGGTGAAATTTGAAGCTTCTAGCTGTTAAAATGGGGAAGAAATTGCGCAAAGCTTCTTATCTGAAAAATCGGTTGTATGGGATATATACTATATATACCACCGGAATCTATGATTTTCTCAGACAACAATATATGCTATACACGTAAGCATTTAGTGATTTTTGAACATATCTAAACAATTTTTAAGATAAATAGAAAATAAAAAATAGGTAGGTAATCTGTGTGAGGATGCAAAGCTTCACGTTTTTTGTGGTCTGCATGTAAAAACTATGACTACGAATCACGTATTTCAAAAATATATGACGTAAACGTAACTATTTGATGAAATTTGATGAATTTTGAAGCTTCTAGCCGTAAAAAAGGGGCAAAAATGGCAAAAATGACAGTTTATATGAAGTATATATATATATACCACCGATCTCTATGATTTTTTCAGACAACAATATATGCTATATACGTAAGCATATGATGAAATTTGAAGCGTCTAGCTGTTAAAATGGGGCTAAAATTTGCGAAAATATATATATATATATACTATATGTATATACTATATATACCACCATATATATACTATATATACCACCGATCTTTATGATTTTTTCAGACAACAATATATGCTATATACCTAAGCATTCGTTGAAATTTGAAGCCTCTAGCTCTTAAAATGGGGCAGTAATTACGAAAAGTTTCTTATCTGAACAATCGGTTGTGGGGGATATATACTATATATACGACCGAACTCATCAATTTTTTCAGGCAACAATATGTGCAATATACGAAAGTATATGGTGTAGTTTGAAGCTTCAATCTGTTAAATTGGGTAAGATATTACAAAAATCCTCTTTTTCTGAAAAATCGGTTGTATGGAGGATATATGCTATAGTGGTCCGATCCGGTCGGTTCCGACAAATGTCTAATCGGACACCCAAATACACCCGCTCACCAAATTTTATCAAGATATCTCAAAAATTGAGGGACTAGTTTGCATACAAACAGACAGACGGACAGACGGACAGACGGACATGGCTAAATCAACTCAGCTCTTCAACCTGATTATTTCGGTATACTTAATGGTGGGTCTATCTATTTTCCTTTAAGGACTTACAATTTTCGGTTTCGTGACGAAATTAATATACCATTTCATTTTCATGAAAGGTATAAAAATTCTAAGAACTGGTTTATTGCTAGTAGTATAAAATTAGAATATTGTGCCTTTCCTTGAAAGCAATAAAGTTCATGTCTTCGAATTTTTCTTATAATTTTTTTGTTTTTATCATCATCCCTAATGTCTTTGAGTTTAAGTGTTTGTGTTCAGAACAAGTAAATTATGTGTTGGAACAATCAAAAAATTATAATGATGCCCAAAAACATGCAATTATTAGTGAAGTAATTTCAGTTTGAAAAGGCAAAAAGTCCCTAGGGACCTTCTCACTCATCGGAGGGTTAAGTAGAAGAAAATGAGAAAGTTTTGCAGGGCGAAATCAAAAGCCCTTGGAATCTTGAAAGGATAACTGTTCGTGGTATTACATATATAAATAAATTAGCGGTATCCGACGGATGATGTTCTGGGTCACCCTGTTCCACATTTTGGTCGATATCTCGAAAACGCATTCACATATACAACTACCACCACTCCCTTTTAAAACCCTCATTAATACCTTTAGTTTGATACCCATGTAATACAAACAAATTCTAGAGTCACCCCTGGTCCACCTTTATGGCGATATCTCGAAAAGGCGTCCACCTATAGAACTTAGGCCCACTCCCTTTTAAAATACTCATTAACACCTTTCATTTAATACCCATATGGTACAAACAAATTCTAGAGTCACCCCTGGTCCACCTTTATGGCGATATCTCGAAAAGGCGTCCACCTATAGAACTTAGGCCCACTCCCTTTTAAAATACTCATTAACACCTTTCATTTAATACCCATATGGTACAAACAAATTCTAGAGTCACCCCTGGTCCACCTTTATGGCGATATCTCGAAAAGGCGTCCACCCATAGAATTAAAACCCACTCCCTTTTAAAATACTCATTAACACCTTTCATTTGATACCCATATCATACAAACAAATTCTGGAGTCACCCCTGGTCCACCTTTATGGCGATATCTCGAAAAGGCGTCCACCTATAGAACTTAGGCCCACTCCCTTTTAAAATACTTATTAACACCTTTCATTTAATACCCATATGGTACAAACAAATTCTAGAGTCACCCCTGGTCCACCTTTATGGCGATATCTCGAAAAGGCGTCCACCTATAGAACTTAGGCCCACTCCCTTTTAAAATACTCATTAACACCTTTCATTTAATACCCATATGGTACAAACAAATTCTAGAGTCACCGCTGTTCCACCTTTGTGGCGATATCTCGAAAAGGCGTCCTCCTATAGAACTTAGGCCCACTCCCTTTTAAAATACTCATTAACACTTTCATTTGATACCCATATCGTACAAACAAATTCTAGAGTCACCCCTGGTCCACCTTTATGGCGATATCTCGAAAAGGCGTCCACCTATAGAACTTAGGCCCACTCCCTTTTAAAATACTCATTAACACTTTCATTTGATACCCATATCGTCCAAACAAATTCTAGAGTCACCCCGGGTCCACCTTTATGGCGATATCTCGAAAAGGCGTCCACCTATAGAACTTAGGCCCACTCCCTCGTAAAATACTCTTTAATATCTTCCATTTGATACACATGTCATACAAACACATTCCAGGGTTACCCTAGGTTCATTTTACTACGAGGTGATTTTCCCTTATTTTGTCTCCATAGCTCTCAACTGAGTATGTAATGTTCGGTTACACCCGAACTTAGCCTTCCTTACTTGTTAATATTACTTTTATGGCTATTATTATGGTGTATTTAACTGATTGTTGCACTCATTGTTGCCAGCTATTGCAACATTTTCTTTTTTGCTAAAAGTTGTTATTGTTTCTTTTAAATATATTACATTTATTACCTACTTTACATAATGGCAAATTGTGCCAGTTTGTTGTTTTGTTTTGCAACTGTTGCTATACGCTAAAGTTCAGTGATGCATTTTTGATGTTGCAAATAAATTTCATTATTTGCCACATTCTTACCATTTCAACTACATACATCTGTATGGGTGCAAACACACTCAAACATGCCCTAACAAAAAAACATATTTAACAAGTAAGGAAGGCTAAGTTCGGGTGTAACCGAACATTACATACTCAGTTGAGAGCTATGGGGACAAAATAAGGGAAAATCACTATGTAGGAAAATGAACCTAGGGTAACCCTGGAATGTGTTGTTTGTACGATATGGGTACCAAATGAAAGGTGTTAATGAATATTTTAAAAGGGTGTGGGCTTTAGTTCTATAGGTGGACGCCTTTTCGAGATATCGCCATAAAGGTGGACCAGGGGTGACTCTAGAATTTGTTTGTACGATATGGGTATCAAATGAAAGGTGTTAATGAGTATTTTAAAAGGGAGTGGGCCTTAGTTCTATAGGCGGACGGCTTTTCGAGATATCGCCATAAAGGTGGACCAGGGGTGACCCTAGAATTTGTTTGTACGATATGGGTATCAAATGAAAGGTGTTAATGAGTATTTTAAAAGGGAGTGGACCTTAGTTCTATACGTGGACGCCTTTACGAGATATCGCCATAAAGGTGGACCAGGGGTCACATCAGAATTTGTTTGTACGATATGGGTATCAAATGAAAGGTGTTAATTAGTATTTTAAAAGGGAGTGAGCCTTAGCTCTATAGGTGGACGCCTTTTCAGGATATCGTTATAAAGGTGAACCGGGTGACTCTAGAATGCGTTTGTACAATATGGGTGTCAAACGAAAGGTGTTAATGAGTGTTTTAAAATGGAGTGGGCCTTAGTTCTATGGGTGGACGCCTTTTCGAGATATTGCCATGAAGGTGGACCAGGGGTGACTCTAGAATTTGTTTGTACGATATGGGTATCAAATGAAAGGTGTTAATGAGTATTTTAAAAGGGAGTGGGACTTAGTTCTATAGGTGGACGCCTTTTCGAGGTATCGAAATAAAGGTGGACCAGGGGTGACTCTAGAATTTGTTTGTACGATATGGGTATCAAATGAAAGGTGTTAATGAGTATTTTAAAAGGGAGTGGGACTTAGTTCTATAGGTGGACGCCTTTTCGAGGTATCGAAATAAAGGTGGACCAGGGGTGACTCTAGAATTTGTTTGTACGATATGGGTATCAAATGAAAGGTGTTAATGAGTATTTTAAAAGGGAGTGGGCCTTAGCTCTCTAGGTGGACGCCTTTTCGGGATATCGTTATAAAGGTGGGCCAGGGTTGACTCTAGAATGCGTTTGTACATTATGAGTATCAAACGAAAGGTGATAATGAGTATTTTAAAAGGGAGTGGGCCTTAGTTCTATAGGTGGACGCCTTTTCGATATATCGCCATAAATGTGGACCAGGGGTGACTCTATAATGTGTTTGTACAATATGGGTGTCAAATTAAAGGTATTAATAAGAATTTTAAAAGGGAGTTGTGGTAGTTGTATATGTGAAGGCGTTTTCGAGTTTTCGACCGAAATGTGGACCAGGGTGACCCAGAACATCATCTGTCGGGTACCGCTAATTTATTTATATATGTAATACCACGAACAGTATTCCTGCCATGATTCCAAGGGCTTTAGATTTCGCCCTGCAGAACTTTTTCATTTTCTTTTACTTAATATGGTAGGTGTCACACCCATTTTACAAAGTTTTTTTCTAAAATTATATTTTGCGTCAATAAACGAATGCAATTACCATGTTTCATCCCTTTTTTCGTATTTGGTATAGAATTATGGCATTTTTTTCATTTTTCGTAATTTTCGAAATCGAAAAAGTGGGTGTGGTCATAGTCGGATTTCGGCCATTTTTTATACAAATACAAACTGTGTACAGATAATTATGTGAACTGAGTTTAGTAAAGATATATCGATTTTTGCTCAAGTTATCGTGTTAACGGCCGAGCGGAAGGACAGACGATTTACTGTGTATAAAAACTGGGCGTGCCTTCAATCGATTTTGCCCTTTTTCACAGAAAACAGTTATCGTCCTAGAATCTAAGCGCCTACCAAATTTGACAAGGATTGGTAAATATTTGTTAGACTTATGGCATTAAATGTATCCTAGACAAATCAAATGAAAAAGGGCGGAGCTACGCCCATTTTGAAATTTCCTTTTGTTTTAGTATTTTGTTGCACCATATCATTACTGGAGTTGAATGTTGACATAATTTACTTATATACTGTAAAGATATTAAATTTTTTGTAAAAATGTCACTTTAAAAAAAATTTTTTTTTTGAAGTGGGCTTGGTCGTTCTCCCATTTTGCTAATTTTTATTAAGCATATATATAGTAATACAAGTAACGTTCCTGCCAAATTTCATCATGATATCTTGAACGACTGCCAAATTGCAACTTGCAAAACTTCTAAATTACCTTCTTTTAAAAGTGGGTGGTGCCACGCCCGTTGTCATAAATTTTACTTGTTTTCTATTCTTCGTCATAAGTTCAACCCACTTACCAAGTTTCATCGCTTTATCCGTCTTTGGTAATGAATTATCGCACCTTTTCGATTTTTCGAAATTTTCGATATCGAAAAAGTGGGCGTGGTTATAGTCCGATATCGTTCATTTTAAACACCGATCTGTGATGAGTGCCAGGGAACCTACATACCAAATTTCGTTAAGATACCTCAAAATTTACTCAAGTTATCGTGTTAACGGACGGTCGGACGGACGGGCATGGCTCAATCAAATTTTTTTTCGATACTGATGATTTTGATATATGGAAGTCTATATCTATCTCCATTCCTTTATACCTGTACAACCAACCGTTATCCAATCAAAGTTAATATACTCTGTGAGCTCTGCTCAACTGAGTATAAAAATATCAGACTTCTCACACTCTTCCTGCATACCAACGTTTGAGTTTCCGTTACCGTCAAGCAACTGAATGCGTTATTTCCGTTTGCTGCCGACTGCGGTTTACTGCCACACATAAGACACATACAGAGAGCGCGCTACTTGAGCTGAGTGAATGAGTGAATGTGTGCCTGACGTAATGCTTGGTAACGCCAAACGTCTGTTCGTTGCTGTTGCACTAACATTTAGCGGTAATGCTTAAAAATGGCTGCGGCACGCCGGAAACGGATGGTGTTGCTGTTGAAGTGGCAAGCTTTAACTTGAATGCGCATTTTCCTGGTTATACATATAAACATCTAAAGAGCCCTGCAAAGAATCATGCAATTAATCCTAAAGAGAGTGATCTGCGACTGATCTCTTTTGTTTTTATTAGGGTATAATTGATCCCCTCTAATCCCTTTTGGATACAGTTGAAATAAATCAGTTTTAACCTTATGTAGTAAATTAAAAAAATAAAAAAAATAAACGAAGCGAAATGGGTAAAGTAAAAAAAAATTTATGGATATTAAACTAATTGTTTAATAAATATCAAGAGCGGCATACCGAGCCTAGCATACCAGTATCCTAGGTTTCATTATCACAGGATTAGTTTTTGTTATATTTTTGTACAATACCAAATCAAAAAAGAAAATAAAAATAGTGTTTTCTAGTTTAAAAAATTATAAACTCGGTAAGAATTCCTGTATGGATAGAATGAGGACTTATCCGACAGTACTCGTAGGCGAAGAAAGAGTTTCTGTCCGATAGCACCCCTTGAGGTACGAAAAGGAAATTTCCAACATTAATGAAACAGGTACAAAGAGGACCTGTTCCACATCACCCGTTGTGGTACAAAGGGGACCTTCAAACAGTACCCCTTAACGGTATAAATCAGAGTAGAGAAAGGATATGTACGCCAGTACCCGTAGAGGTAAAACTAGGACCTAACCGACACTACCCATAGGGATACAAAGAGGCCCTGTCCGATAGTGCCCGCTCAGATTTTTTGCGCCAATTAATTGTTAAAACTTCTTTAGCAGCGTTAGTGAACTATGGCCAACTGTGGTTTGGCAAAGCTCTTGTCAAATCTGACAACGAAAAAATATCACAAACACAAAAACCTTGACGTTTATGAAGCCATCAAATAGGAGCACCTCAAGGGTGCCCCCCATAAATTCAGAAAAAAATATTAAGAAACACATTTTTTCAGAAAGACAAAATTCAGAGGTCAAAACTCAGACGTCAAATTGCAGAAGCCAAATTTCAGAAGTCAAAATTCTGAAGTCAAAATTCAGAAAGTAATCAGACGACAGAAAAAGCATTAAATTTATCTCAAAATTCAGAAACATTAATTTATTTGGAAGGAATTATGTATAAAGAAAAAGTAGTAAAATCTAAAATTTTAAATTGTGTGCAATAGCAAGCATGTAATAATTAAATCTTTTCGTGTTTATCTTTTTCAAATGAATTTACAATATTAAAAAAACGAAGTATTTATATTTTATCTTGCTTTTACGATATGGCTCGCCTCCAGCTGAAAATTGCTGCAGTTTTGTTTCTGTTATTGCATGTTCATTTTTTTATTTTATTTATGTTTGTTTATTTTTATAGTGTGCTCAATTTATACTTATTATTAAGAATTCATCAGCTTAACACCGGCTTATAATTATTGAATATTCAATTATTATGTTTTTCTAAGAGAAACTGCAAAGAAAGAAAGAAACATTGACTGGCATATTGCGATGGTACCATTTCGAAAATCGCCACGTAATCATCATCAGGCAATTTCGTATGTTATCAAAGGTTTCACCAAGATTCGAACCGCAAATCACACGGTGAAACTGCAGTTGCCTTAACTACTAGGCTATCCTGCTTATATTTGTTTCCTTGCTTAATTCAGTTTATCTCATTTCTACACTAGCAACACAATTTAGACATTAATTTGCGTGTTATGTAGATTTGTTTTTGTAAATTTTAAAAATTATTTTATTTATGAAATTAAATATGTTAGGGTGTCTCCCAAATGCACTTCGGATGGCGTTGTGCCACCTTTCGATAGAATTATTTGTATGGACTTCACCCAATTTGGTGATATTATATATATTCCATAATTCGATTGGGTATAACGCCTTCTTTCGACGTTGCTGTGTTCCAGGCTGAAAAAAATTTCAGCAGTCAAAATTCAGAAAGTAACCAGACAGCAAAATCTATTAAATTTTGCGCAAAATTTAACGTTTTTTGCTGTCTGATTATCTCCTGAATTTTGAATTCTGCAATTTGACTTCTGAATATTGATTTCAAAATTTTTGTTTCTGAATTTTGATTCCTGAACTTTCTGAAAAAAGGGTTCTGACTAATGTTTTCTAAAAAAATGCGTTTCCGAATTTTTGTTTTCTGAATTTATGGGGAGAACCCGCCTCAGTAGCGATACCAACGGCTATCACAGAAATCGTAAAAATTAAAAAGGTATCCTCATTATCAACTTTTGTAGTTTTATAATGTTTCTTCACTATCTCTGCTGCATTAACTTTTTACGGCGGATCATTAACACTTGCTTTACGGTTCTTTTTTTATGGAGATGTTACTATTTTCAAATTAACATAACCATTAGTGACTAATTCACTCATCTTCTAATTGGATCGAGCAAAATATTCTATCACTGCACCAGGTAAAATTTTTCTTTTCTGCCTTCAGATTACATTTGTCGAGGTCAATACGCGGCTTTTGACACAAGAAAGCGTCCACCATTATTAGGGTATCATTCTACTACCATTGAGGTTAAAAACGCGACTGATCCCTATTTGGCTCAGTATTGATACCAAAAGGGACTAGTCGTCATATGTTCCCACATGGGTACAGAGGGGATTGGTCCTATCGATCCCTTTTGGGTATATATGGGTGCAATTAGTCTATTGATAGGACAGGCTCAAACAAAATGGAACAGTTCAACTCATACAAAGAGATCAAAACTGACATTGGTCGCATACTCCTATGCGACTCATTCCTGATTCACCTTACACTAATCGCATTTTTTGCACGGATACGTAAGGGCTAACAAGCACACGTTTATAATTTATTTCATTCATTTTAAGAAACAACTACTTACAAACGTACATACATATATACTACATACTACATGCAATATATATATGTGTAGCTCCTTGAATATGCATGAGCATCGTATAAATAGCATATTTTCAGTGTAAAGCCAAGCAATTCATTCAAATACTAAATAAATTCTGCAACGCAAAAAGTGAAAGCCAAAAAACGGTGATAAATGAAGTTTTAGTGGCTTTTGACCCAGTTAATAAATTGTTGAAGTTGCATTCAATGGCACACACAAACATACAAACGTACATTTACAAATGAAGCAAGAAAAAGTGCAATTTTTATTAGTTTTAGTATTAAATGATGCTGAGAAAGAGCAAAGTGGGCGTATTGAGTTTGAGAAAACTTAAATGTTAAACATACAGATTAGTATACACTTTCATAGTATTGGAAGAGAAATTTAAGCTCTTGAGTTTTTGAAAGATTGAACATTTATTTGAGTAAATCAAGACAGATGCAGTTTTTCCTTTTAAGGTTAAATATTTTGGCGGATTTTATCAAATGTGGCACATCAATGAAGAAACCTTAACCAGCCACTAGTAAACGAATGGCGCTGGAACAGCAACGGCAATGTTAGATAACAAAAACTTAACAAATACTACAGCACTGCTGTCACTGAATCGAAGATAAAGAGGAGACGCCCATACAACCGAGAAGCGTTCGAGAATGTAATACGCGAATGATACAGACTTTCGTAACAGCTGTCTGCTCCTGCTTGACAGGTTTTTTTTCGAATGGGAAGACGATGAGTATATACCCGCGATAGGCATGCCTGTCGTAAAAGGCGCCTAAAATACCGAATTTATTCAATGGGTTGTGTAGCGCAACCCTCTCAAGAGGTTGCCAATGCAATATATTAACTTCTCCAACCCAATGGTCAAACTCACCCACCCGTTCCCGAGATGGTCGGGCTAGCACCTTAATGGTGCATTGTTACCGGAACGTACTGGATCTATATCCGACAAGGGACCATCAACATCGATCACACTCCCCAAAGCCTTCGGTGAGTGACTTTATCGTTAATACAAAAACAACAACATGAGGCGGAAGACGCTTTCTGTAAAGTTGTTATTGGCGACTTTAACGCCAAACTAGGCAAAGAATTTGTTCTTGGTCCCACAATCGAAATGTTCAGCCTACACAATGAAAGCACTCCTACTGAACTGAAGCTGATCGACTTCGCCGGTATTCGAAACATAGTCCAAACCAGCTCAAGGTTCATGCATAAAACTATACATCATTACTTGGCTGTCCCCCGAACGAAATACACGCTGTCAGATCAAGGACACTGTGATAGACGGAGGGCATAACTCCAAATATGCACGGGATTCGAGGATCTGAGGATCTAGCTTTGACTCGAATCATTATCTCATTGCAGCCAAAATGCGAGCCCGCCTATGCACAACTAAAACCAAGGAACAAATAACGCAAGGAAAGCTAGACGTCGTAAGACTGCAATCACAACAATTTCGCAACTCGCCTCTCACATCTGCTCGCTGAGAGCACAAGTCAATCCGATGGAATACGGGAGTACTGGGTGCATATCTCTAAAGCACTTCGTACTGCCGCTTAGGAAAATTTTGTTACCGTCGAAGCTCTTTCCCTAATTCTTTGCTACTCTCAAGGCGAATCTTTACAAGGTGATGTCAAAGAGAGTTCAACCCTATTCGCCGTTCAGAATAATTTCAAATCAAAAGAGAATTTGTATTGATTTCGATGTAATGAAATATTGTTGTACCAAGCCGGTGTATAGCAAAGCGAATTCAGTACAAGGTGTTGTTATCCCAACAGCTGATTGCTGCTTCTTGATTATTTTCCATACAGCGCTTCAATACAATAATATGTCAGTTAATCAAAATCAATTAACATTTTCTTTTGACTTGGCATTCTTTTGCACGGCGAATTGGTTGAATTCGCTTTACCACCACCTAGTATGGATTCGCTTTGTGTGTATGGAAATCAAGAGCTCGTACAAAGTGATTCCAAAGCGAATTTAATTCAATTCTGCCAGCAGAAGAATGCCAAGTCGAAAGAAAATTAGCATTGATTTCGATTAACTGACATATTATTGTACTGGAGCGCTGTACGGAAAACAATCGAGTAGAAGTAATCAGCTGAGAGGATAACAACACATGGCCAAAAAGAGAATTCATAACAGGTGGTGGCAAAGCGAATTCAACCAATTCGCCGGGCAAAAGAATGTCAATTCAAGAGAAAATTTTCATTGTTGTTGTTGTTGCAATAACGATAAAGACACTGCCCGAAGGCTTTGGGGAGTGTTATCGATGTTTATGGCCCTTTACCGGATATAGATCCCGTACGTTCCGGTAACAAAGCATCGACCATCTTGGGAACGATTAACATATATGGCCACATTAAACCTTCAAGGCCATCCCTCCCTCCCCACCCCCTAGTTCCATGTGGGGCTTGGAGTCGCCAGAGCCTCGTCTGTTAATGAAACAGGATTCGCCTCGGGTAGGTCAGATTGACAATTATGTTGGAGAAGCTATATACTACGCTGATTCCGATTAACTGACATGTTGTAATACAAGGCGTTGTATGGAAAATAATCAAGAAGAAGCAATCAGCTATTGAGAAAACACCACTTGGTACTGAATTTGTCTTGGCTACTCTGTACATTATATTTGATGATCTGCCTCACTGTAAAAGGAATAAAACAAATATGAAAATCTTCAAAGAAGACTGTTGCCAAAATAGTTTTTTTTTTGTCAAAAATCTTAGTCAAAATTTGTTTCTTTCGACAAAACTATTCAAAATTCTCAAATACGTTTTTTTATTTCCAAATACCGTACAAATTTTTGCAATGGATCTCGATATGGATATGATATTCACTGTTTATTATGCGATCGTCTTGCTGTCAATTGCGGTTGGCGTTTACGGCGTAACAAATGAGAGAGTGGAAGAAGCAAGGCCCTGAACAGTTTGAGAGCTACTGCACAGTTTGAAAATAAACGCAATCAAATCATCAAGGGGTTACATAAATATTATACAAGGAGAAGAATAAGATGAAACATTGCAAGATTATATACTTAGAAAGTTTTTAATTCATTAAACAATTTTCATCCTGAGGAAATTTAAAATGTTTTGAATCATTTCGGGCTTTGTGCTTTTGGTGCAAGAAACATGCGAAAAAGTGGTCTGCGTGTTGCCCGATCTCCTTTTAAGTGGCGTTGACTGAGCTCCAATCACGTTAGTTCGAGATCAAGAGCTGACGAATGAACCTCTCTAGCATATTGCAATGGCAATCCTAACTTTAGTTTACACATCGCGGATATGGCGATCGTTATGTTAAGCTTCGCGAAGCTACAAAGATTTGGGGTTATACATATATTTTTGTAACAGAGCATTTCAATATTTGTATATGTTGCGTCAGTGTATAATTGCGTCAGTGTTTTTTAAGAGCTTTTCATTTCCTCAACACATTTCGGTACTATTCGCACCTTACTCAAGGGAATATGGTTACGCCTGCTGGGGAAGAAAGAAAAAGTGGGGATAGGACACGTCCTAGATGCATTTCTTATTTAATCATTTGTGGCTTTAATGTTGCGTTTCTCAACTCAGCAATTATCTGAAAACCATTTAAATTTTTGGGTTCACATACTCAGGATCAGATCTGTTTGTGCATGGTCTTACAGGGTGTAGTGGAATGTATCGAAGGACGTGTACAGGTTAAATGCCACAAGGGCTGCTGTTGTTACTGTTATAATGACGATAAAGACACTCCCCGAAGGTTTTGGGGTCGATGGTCATTTGACGGATATAGATCCGATATGTTTCATTAACAAAGCACCATGAAAGTACTAGCCCACCCCTGTCGGGAATGAGTATGGGCTGCTATTTTGCTCAGTTGGGTTTATCCGTTCTAGATTGTAGATGGACGTAGATTCACTGTGAAGAAATGCCGAAAGTTGACGTTTGTTGTGATTTATTAAGAAAGGCAAACGTTGTGATAAAGACCCCTACTGAAATTTCACCTGCGCCTAAAATAACAATACAGTGTACCTTCAGGACAAAAAATGATCAACCAAGGACCAATCAGCTAACAACCAATAGCAATTCACCGAAGTGCCAAGCAAGCATGTGTTGCAGTGACACTACACTCATGTCGTTCAGTTAACTGTGAGAGTTCCCTGAATTATCACACATTTCCTTCAGCATAGAGGCTACCGATGCGCTTATGGGATGCACACAGCTTCCATACACACACGCTAGTTAACTGAGCGAAGGTGGTTCTACAATGGCAACTGGGCAACTTTCACTTCGCGAGGATGACAGGCTAAAACCTTTTAGAACATTTTAGGTTATTAAGATCGGCGTTCAGTCAAGAGAAGGGGGATTTGCTGCCTTGTGACTGTACCTCCTCACCCATGCTATTCTCGCTACGATCGTAGATCGATGAGTGATCCGAAAAATTTACCGCAGTGCTTTTGGTGCACACAATCACTGAGCAAATATGTAGATCGGCATCCGAAATTAAGGTTGAAAAAGATCCTATGGCCGCCGTAGTGTGATGGTGGTGTGCCTCGCTTACCACACAGCAGATCCTGGGTTCACGAAATTTTAGAACCAAGTTTTTTCAATTAGAAGAAAATTTTTCTAAGCGGGGTCGCCGCTCGGCACTGTTTGGCAAGCACTCCGAGTGTATTTCTAACATGAAAAGCTCTCAGTGAAAACTCTCCTACCATGTAGATGCCGTTCGGAGTCGGCATAAAACAAGTAGGTCCCGTCCCGCCAATTTGTAAGAAAATTTAAAAGGAGGCCGACGCAAATTGGAAGAGAAGCACGGCCTAAAATCTCTTCGGAAGTTATGGCGCCTTACATTTACTAATTTTAAAAGTTCTACTTCCATTTTTGTTATGTATACATTCATATCCAGTGAGTAAACCAGCTCTAACCTGAGTAGATCGGCATCCGATATTAACGTTGATAAAGGATCTACTACCATTTTTGCTATGAACGCAATGGTACCCGGTAAGTCTGCCATCTCTAAGGTGAGGACCCCCCGTCGGCTGCCACTGTAAGATCAGTCAGTTTGACGATGTAACCAACCAATTCCGTGGCACTAGCGAAATCGCCGACCCTACCATCTCTACAGCTCTGATACTGGCATGCACTGCGCCGTTTTACTGCAGCTGTTGGTGCAGGCTGGCGATCATATTGTCACCCAGGCTTATGCCGACCCTATCTTCGCTTCTGTTTACAATTGTCCTTCAGGCTACTCCTGCGACCATTAACCTAACTGTTGCTAACACCAATCATCCATAGGAGTTCTTCATCTACTATATCGTCCATCGCTTACGCATACTTCCAAGAGGGTACATTGCCTACAAAAACTCACTCCGCTGATTTGTACTAAATGAAGCTATAAAAGGTTTATCTATCATCAGCACCATATCTGCACAACAATAACAATTGTGTGCCGAAAGCACTTAAAATTGTCACAAGCACAACCGCAATACAAACAATAACAATAAAAAACAAAAGAATTGCAAATAAATTCATAAAATTTTTAAACTAAAAACAAATAAACAAAAACTCAGTGCAGCATTAACATCATGAGCAACAAAAAAAACAACCTAAGGTGCAGTTGTTGTGGAAATTGTTAAATGCAATTGCAATGCATAACAACATATGTACCAATACATACGCAGAAATGCATTGCATTTCAAAACCGCATTGCCAATGGCAGCCATGCCAACAGAGTGAATTTTACTGAGCGCACAATGGGCGGTCGGTCAGACTGGTGTGGAAAAAAAATTTGAATAAAAACAAAAAATTTTTATAAAATCAGCAAGCAGGAAATAAAGTAATAGAAAATAAAATAATGGCATTTAGAAGCACATTTACGAAACATTTAAATAAATTGTTGTGGCATGCAACAGCAGTGGCAGCAGCAGCAGCAGCAGCAGCAGCGGTGGCAAGTTAAATCAGCAGCAAGCGCAAAAAGTACTGAAATGGAAAAACAAAAAAAAAAAACAACAAAATACCAAGGCATACTAATGTGTCGCAACGTGTGGCAAAATCTGTGGCATGCAACTAAAGGAAGAACAACAACAACACGACTACTTCAAATTGTGTCTTCAGGAATGTTGTTAGGAAGCTAACATGGAAACCAGCAGCAGGGGCAACAAACAAATCTCTGCTAAAAATTATGATCTCTGTAGCAGCAAAAAAATGCATACACACTCAAAAAGAAAATTTTGAAATGCTACACCCAATAGCTGCATGGTTACTTGATTCGTGCGACAGAAAGAGTAGGGGAGGAGCTGTAAGATATCTTCTTTCAGGAATCCCTGAGTTAGGCGAGTACTGTGGGAATTCTACTGGACATGGAGCTGCACTGAACTGTAAGCTGTCCCAAAAACTCAACGTTGGAGATAGAGCTATAAAAGCCTCAAATTTCATGTATAACTGCAGCGGACCCGTCGACAAAACCTGGCACCTTTCGGTCTGGCAATGGCTTAACAAGATGATAGTCAAATCGATACTCCCCTATAAACTGCTGGTGAGGTGGAGCTCGGTGGGCATGGCAGAAAAATTTTATTGTCTGTGCAGCGAAAACCACTGGTTGGAATTGCCTTCCATGGGTCTCAATGTGATGCTGAATTTACATCTGGTATATATTTCGGGCAGAGCGGCTTCAACCCGCACATTGTTCAGGCGTTGTGTTTTGCAATGTGAGCTCTCAAACTTCGGACCCTCCAGCATACTTACCAACTTCGTCATTATTCAAGGCAGGACAGATTAGTATGTACTAAACACTACCCCTGTGTGGACTTCATCATGTTTGTTCCACGGCAAGAAATGAAGTTAGAGACCCAACTGAGGCACTGGACCAGCTAAGTAGTTCGGCATAGCGCCAAAACTGAAATGATGGTGGCGAGGTTTACTGTTAGGAGTTCACTGCAGACACTGCTAACCAGGAGGAAATCGCCGAGATTTAGGAAGCAGTGGATTGAAGGCTTTCCAGTGTCAATAGGGTTAGAGAGCTTAAAATATGTATGCATACATAGCTAAACAGCAATTAAGGCTCTGGGCTCATTTGTCGTAGAGCAGAGGGTCATGATAATAAACCTTTTAGTACAAATTGGTACAAATCAACCGAATGTGAATGGTTGGTGGCAGCTTGGAGTTCCGCTTGCCACCTGAATCATGCTCTGGGATAGATAGAAATCAATACAGCTAAGCAAATACTGGCCAGATATTTCCCTTTGTATTGCAGAAAAACCCTTACGATCGGAAGTGCGTGGGTCACTGCAGCACATATATCCTTGGTTGTTCGCTTCTGGTGGGTCATTGCCCAATGATAGTCCATGCGGTACGTCTCAATGGAAACCCCTTCGTGCTACATGTTGAATAATCAAATAATGCTTAGGAGGTTCAATGTGGTCATATTAAATCGTTTCCGAGATGCTCGGGCTTGTACCTGAATGGTGCTTGTTACCGGAACGTACCGGACCTATATACGGCAAAGGACTATCAACAACAATAAAACTCTCCAAAACCTTCGGAGAGTGTCTGTGTGACCCAAAGGTATAAGCGGTCAGGGGCGTGTTTAAAATTTTCTTAGACTGGAAATTATTTCGACCAACCGGCACATAGTAACGAGATAACTACTTCTGCTAGCCAATGAACGTGTATGATGGGCATGGATATCAATGCCTTTCGATGATCCTCTTTTTTGGGAAGTCCTGCTTCAGTCCCTATTAGAAAGGAACAGGGCTCGTCATTGCTTCAGATTCCGCTAGCCAGTACGACACAATACTCCTGGGGTGGATACCTTCCCTGCGTATTACTTAGAGATGCTTCTCCAGCTTGGTACGCTTTGGTGTTTCACCAATTAGCATTTTGATAGATCAAAATTAAGTCAGACATGTCAGAAGCTAAGGCCTGGATTTTCTGCTTTCTCTGAGAACATCGAAATCAATGGCTGCGCTTCGTATTTCTACGTACTTATGTATTTGAAAGTGATGAATCTTGGTTTGGTGCAGTTTGGTCTTGATGGGATATGGTTTTGTATAAAGACTGGACAGTGTAGTGTAAACAGCCAACAATTTAATGCCAAATATTTAAATCAGTCTAATATGCTACCCTGATACAAAAATTGTCTAAAGGTTCATCAACACATAAATATGCATTTGATAATTATTGCTGACATAGCCAGTCACACGATTTAATACAGGTGTGTGTACAACACACAACCAAACAAAATTGAATTCAAGCAAGTTTGCAAACATTGCATTTCCCACAGAAGTCACAGCTCAACACAGATGTGCAGGTACATATTTTGTATCGAGTTTTATGTAGGTATGTACGTATGCTTGAGGAAGATATGCATGTAAGTATGTATGCTTAAATGTAAATATGTATGTAAGAATATGTTTCAAATAATTTAATATAAGTAAGCTTAAATATTTGAATAAAGAGACATTCAGAATTCGCTCACTGATGTCAAAACTCATTTACCTGCATTTAATCCTTTATAACAGCTGTCGGCACATAATCCGAATTGACTTAGAACCTACTTCGATACTACTCCGACTTTTGAAGCACTGATAGTCAGTAAGATCTAACATTGATTTTATCCTAGCAGGGAGTGACTAGGAGGATAAACAATCTTTCTAAGCAATTAAGAAAATCAAAAAAACTCTCACTGTAATTTGAACCCAAATCTTCTTGAGATTCAACAAATTCGCTGGCCGATAGTATGCACAGTATATAAAAATATATTTTCAGCAATGTGACCATCACAAATTCCTTCAATATTCCTAAATCTTATGAATTAACTAGCGCACATAATCTTGATTAATTACGAATCAACTAGTTAATACAGATCAGCGTACCGTCTGTCAAGCATATAAGTAAGAGATATTTGTATCTCATGGTAATCACTAGCTGTTTGTGATTTTTCTTTTACTTTCGCTCCATTTCCTGCATCTCACGAGACTCTACCACTCCGTTCCCGCACTCATAACTTCACATAGAGACCCCAAGCGTACTCGGTCTCCCCCGCCGCAGTAATCAAGAGTAAAAAGATGTCGCTGTCACATTTAAATGCTGATTCAACACCTGCTTTATCGAGCAAATAATGCTGCAACTTCTTGCTTATGCAAATTTTGTTGTATGCAATAAGAACAAGTAAGAAATCTAAGTTCAGCTGAAACCAAATATTACATACTAGGGCGGGTCGATTTAAAAATCTCTGATTGCTCTGTGAAAATCGTATTCTAGGGATCAAAATAAGAAACTTTGCTGAAGGGACCATACCTCTAAAACGAATTCTGATGTCCCCCAATTTGGGTCGAACTTTTGGGTAGGGGCAAATTTTGAAAAATCCCACTTTGACCCATTTAGAGGGCTCCAATCGAGTCCAAATGTACGACCGACCCCCACTAACTTTGGAGGCCCATGCTTGGGTATATGACTCAATTAGCACTTCACACTTTGACTTCTTCACAACGACTTAATGCATTCACAAAAACTGTTGCGTTGTATATGGGCTACGAGACGACGTAATAAGAATGAAATGGTAATTTCAATTCTACCTGCTGTGTCTTGTGGTGGCTTAAAAAAAAAACAACACAAGCAATTTTACGATCTGCAATTGTGTCACAGTGATACCTTCATTTTTTAAAACGGTTGAATAAAAAGCCCACAAAACTATGTTTACGACATGCAAATGCATCACAGTGATGCCTTGGTTTTAAAAGGGTTGTAAAAACGCTAATTTCTAATAATTTTTTTATTTCTTTTCTATTACGAAGTTAAATTCATTTTTAGCACGCTTTTATTAGCTTGGCCTGTATGTAACGGAATCTTTGAGCTTAATTTTCACCGGTTTCTAAAAGTCTGATTAATTTGAAAATTTGCATACCTATCAAGGCTCGATGACAATGCATTAATGTGATGGTGTGGTGACATAAGATCAACGGCTATAAGGTCAATTGGCCTTATTACCACATACCCATTTAGCTGATTTTTTCATGTAAAGTGCAAAACCGGCGATTTTTTTAAATGTTTGTATGGTGAACCCCCAGAGTGGTTCCAGGAGTATGCCACTGGCATCGGTGGGTCGCGCCTCCAAAGTTAGTGGGGGTCGGTCATACATTTGGACTCGATTGGAGCACTCTAAATGGGTCATAGTGGGATTTTTCAAAATTTGCCCCTACCCAAAAGTTCGACCCAAATTGGCGGACATCAGAATTCGTTTTAGAGGTATGGTTCCTTCGGCAAAGTTTCTTATTTTGATCCCTAGAATATGATTTTCATATGGGCAATTTTTGTGCCTCCCCACAAATCGACCCAGCCTATTACATACCCAGCTGTGCATTTGAAACGCTGTTTTTGTTTTCCTTGTGTGGTTAATAGTGTTAAAAGACTGCATTACAGGACCTTTAGGAAAAGTGAGTGTGGTCTTTAACCGATTTTGATTATCTTCACTCAGTCAATGTAATATCTTGTAATAATGTAATATCTTTTGATTTACGGCTTGTTAAACTTACAAATTTTCTTCTTCTAAATGGGTGGGGACCCGCTCATATTCCAAAATTTTTTAAATTTATGTTTTGCGTCATAAAACCAATTCACCTACCAAAATTTCATTAGCTTAGCGGTATTCGTTTTTCAATTATTTCATTTTTTTTTTTTTCATTTTTCTAAATTTTCGGAATCGACAAAGTGTGCGTGGTTATCGTCCGATTTTGCTAATTTTCAATATCAGTCTATTCTGGGCCCTGATAAGTCCGTAAACCGAATTTGATGAAGATACATATCTCAACATTTGCTCAAGTTATTGTAATAACGGATGGGCAGTCGGACGGACGGACTGACGGACATGGCCTAATCAGATTTTTTTTCGATACTGATGTTTTTGATGTATGGAAGTCTATATCTATCTCGAGTCCTTTATACCTGTACAACCAACCGTTATCCAATCAAAGTTATAGCATCCTGTGTACGAGTACAGCTGGGTATAAAAATAATCAAAATGCAACAGACTTAATATGAAAAAGTTAGGATTTGGCTATGCGAATAAGTGAAATAAGTTTTGAAATATATTGGGAATTAGGTTTAATGTCCAATGTGAACCACCTACTTGCACTGTGCTCGTTTTAGCTATTGACTTGGGTGGAATGATGGAGCAACGCAGATCTTCAAGCCTCAAGTTATATTTATAAAATATTCTGACATCTTCTTTTATAAAGACGGTAAATGGCTTAAATGAGCTTGGTACTCCAACAAAGTCACTATCTTCTTCGCTGACCTGCCTACCATCAATTTGTAACATCAAAAGGACTCAAATCGCTTTCCGCCTACTTCTTCCGGTGGAGTGAAAGTCGTCCTCTTCCTCTACTACCATAGGTGGACTCGGAAAAGAATACCTTCTGGGCTATATTGATGATCATTAAGTCTTCGCCGGCACTCGCCATTGCCAACGCGTAGGGGTCCGTTAATCTTTCCTAAAACTTTTTCCACCACAAAAGCCGCCTCATCTGATATTTCACTGTCAACTCTTCTACTCGAAGCCGATATGTTACTTGCAGGTCTTGATTTTCGTTTTTCGTGAAAGAACTTTATTTTTACTTCTGATATCTTCTGATATCATCACCCCACAACTGGAAAGTTCGGTTAAGGAAAAAGCTATGTGTGTACGATACATTACTAAAGAGGCAGACCTCGGTCCTGGATAGATCCCGACAAAAATATCTATGCCCACTCTCTGAAAGGCTGGGAAGCTGAGCATTAAATTACTAGATGAACCTACCTCTACAACTAAATCAGCTGCAGCTGTCCAGACGAGAGCAAGAGGTAAGACTATACTGGTAACAAGGAGGTTCTGCTCACAAGTGAATATTCAAACCCTGAGATAAGCTTAACAGTTTCTAGAAATATCCTCATTCCCCGACAGCCTGTGGCCTCAGCGTGTCAGACCTTGGTGCTTTGTGAGCCTTTTGATTATCTGCGTAGACATAAAATATTAAAGCGGCGTATGCAATTTCCTATACCGCAACTTTGGCCTTAATGCCTATATATTCGGCTGGTACCGAGCTTTTGTTCAAAAATTACCAAAGCAGTTATATCGCTCCCCATGAGCGTAGTCTAAAATTTGGGATCTTGTGCTTCCTTTTGTGCAGAACCTACTCCATTTTACTAGATTTAAGAGCTAGTCGGCATATTTTAGACAACCTAGTCACAATGTTCTGGTAGGCCTGTAAAGCATGCCACAGTGATCGGAAGTACAAGGACTGCGTAAGCATCAGCATAAGCCAATATCAGTTTGATAACCGAATGAATATCCGTTTCTCATAGCACTGCAATCACAGTAGGCGCACTGACGTGCAGAAAATCGCTCTCAATAAATCCTGCTCCTGACTTAAGCTAGATCAGCCGGTCCAGTATTTATATCACGATCAAGAACAGGATGATTGGTCTATAGAGTTAGGCAGGGACTTCAAAGATGTTATCCGCCTCTGGGGTGGATATGATTTGGACTATATTCCAAGAAAAACAGACAGTTGGCAAGAGTTAGAGCCAGCCAGCTGCAGGAAACCCCCATGAAATTGTGCAGGAGTGAGGCTTTTTGACCCGGCCCCTTGTAGGCCTTAAATGAATGTGGGTTGACTTTCTAAATGAGGTATGGATACCACTCCTTTTGTTCCAACCGCGACATCCATCATATTTTTGTTGTTGTTGTAGCGATAAGGACACTTCCCGAAGGCCTTGGAGAGTGTTATCGATATTGATGGTCCTTTGCCGGATGCAGATCCGGTACGCTATATTAAGGTACTACCCCGACCATCTCGGGAACGATTTGGTATGACCACATGAAACCTTCTAGGCCATACCGCCCTCCCACCCCTAGATCCATCAGGAGTTCGGGGTCGCCAGAGCCTCGGCTATTAATGAAACAGGATTCACCACGGGTAGACGAGGTTTACAATTGGGTTGGAGAAGCTATATATTGCGCTGGCAGCCCCTTGAGAGGGTTGCGCTACACAACCCCTTGAATAAATTTGGTATTTTAGTCGCCTCTTACGACAGGCAGACCATACGGTATCCATCATCATTATCATTGGTTGCCGCTTAACCGCCTGAGCGATTTAAACCATTTCGTAAAATGTCCCGCCAGCTTCCACGGTTTCGCGATAGCTTACGACAATCGGGAGCACCAAGGAAGGCCAAGTCTTCCTCCACCTGCTTGTCTCAACTCAGTGGAAGTCTGCCCCATCCTCTGCTTCCAAACTGTGATACCGACTGAAATACTTTCTACGCCGAGTCGTTTTTGCCCATTCGCATAATATGACCTAGCCAGCGAAGCTTTTGTGATATCCGGAAAAAGTATACAATTTCTGCTACGATAGAACATTTTTTCAACAAATTGTGATATAAAACGTATTCAAAAGGCCAGCTGAGGCATGTAAAAGCTTTCCTACAACAAATAAGAGTTCATTTAACTTTTGTACTTTGGTAGCTTAGTCGCGGCAATTATTCACACTGAACAAAAACAACCAGAAAAATGTTTGACTTAACGTATTGTTGTAAAAGTTCAGTAGCCTGTCGACGCATACAAAATATTTTAGTTGTAGTAGGATGCACCCACTTACTTGGCGCTATTCATTTAATGAATGCAACTGCAACACTTCCAGCCGCCAAGCGCTGTCAAAGTTATTGTTTGGGAGCATTAGCAGCACAAAGAAATACAATGCATGTCTCAAGGAATGGATTATTGTTGTTGTAACAATGCAACAAATTTAACAATAGGAAAAACTACTTGGAAATTATACGATTCTTGCAAGATGAATCGCACCTAGAACACTAGATACACTATGACCTGTCAACCACATTCAGAAGTTGAATACGGTTTTGTGAAGATTTCCTTAGAGTATTTGGGAAATGTGCGAGCAGGAAACTTTGTTTGGAAGCAGATGCAAAAAGAGAGGACATTGGCTTGAACGGTGATCTGGTATTTAAAGGAAAGGGTTTAATCGCACCCTCGTTTGTAAAATTTTAGCTTACTGGCACGCCACGATATTATATGGCCGATGTAAAAAACTCACCAAACCTCTAGTACAGACTTATATGTCAGGGAGGAATAGGAGGACGGCTTAATTAAAGAGTGGGCATAGTACAATCCACACAGACAACTCAAAGCTGGAAAAAAGAGCTGGGGAACTGGGCAAAACCATGGATTTGCTGAAAATTTGGGAAACGAGAGGAAGAATTAATTATAGCCGCCTTCGACAGCATGAAAAGGAGCTGCCTATGTGCCGCTATGTCTGAATTTGGTTTCCCCGCAAAACCTATACGGCTGTGCAAAATGACGTTGAGAACACCATCAGCTCATCCAGAATTGGGAAGGACCTCTCCGAGCAGTTCGAAACTAAACGAGGTTTCAGACAGGGTGACTCCCTATCGTGCGATTTCTTGGATGCTGGAGAAAATTATACTAGCTGCAGAACTTAACCGCACTGGAACAATATATTATAAAAGCGTGCAATTACTGGCATATGCTGATGACATTGATATTATCGGCCTAAACACTCGCGCTGTTAGCTTTGCTTACTCCAAACTGGAAAAAGAAGCGGTAAAGATGGGTTTAATGGTGAATGAGGACAAAACGAAGTACTTGCTGTCATCGAGCGAAGAGTCAGCGCATACGCGCCTTGGCAACCACGCCACTGTTGGCAGCCATAATTTCGAATTAGTAAAAGACTTCGTTTATTTGGAAACCAGCATCAACACTAGCAACAACATCAGCACTGAAATCCACCGAAGAATCAATCAAGCACTGAAATCCAGCGAAGAATCAATCTTGCCAATAAATGCTACTTTGGATTAGGTAGGCAATTTAAAAGTAAAGTCCTCTCTCGGCGAACGAAAATCATACTCTACAAGTCACTTATCGTACCTGTCCTGCTATATGGGGCAGAAGCATGGACCATGACAACAGCAGATGAAGGGAGTGTTCGAAAGAAAAGTTCTTCGAAAGATTTATGGACCTCTACGCGTTTGCGATGGCGAGTACCGAAGAAGATTTAGTGATGAGCTGTACGAGCTATACGCAGACATCAACATAGTCCAGCGAATTAAAACTCAGCGGCTGCGCTGACTAAGCCATGTTATGCGAATAAAAGATGATGCTCCGGCCAAGAAAGTGTTTCTATCGGAACCCGCCTATGGAAGCAGAGGTAGAGAGCGGCTCCACTCCGTTGGAAGGACCAGGTGGAAAACGATTTAAACTCCCTTGGTGTGACCAATTGGCGCCGGTTGGCGGAGCGAAGGAGCGAATGGCGCGCCTTGTTAGACGGCCATAACCGTTTAGACGGTTAAGCGCCAATTAAGTAAGTAAGTAAGTAATTCAAAGTGTTAGTACGAAATCGTCACATCTTTGTAAGGGTAAAAATCTAAGTGGAAACTAAAATCTTCCAAACTTGTAGGCTTAGTACAAGAAGACCCTAAATTATTTTATACTTACAAATTCGCCAAAGTACGTCCTTCTTTGGCTCTGATAAAAAGGCGAAAAGGTAAGTGTTGCTGTTATTGTTCCAAGTAAGGCTGAAATCTTGCAGTCGACAAATAAAGAATCGTTCAAATTTGAGCTGGACAACCACGGAGAATAACATTAACAGCGATACTAATTTTTTGAGCCTATGAGTACAACGTAGAAAAAACAGTCTGACAGCTTATCGGAACAGATATACGGCACGAAGTCATGGACGAAATAGGAATAATAAAAAATAGAGTTTGGGGTATTTGAGAGAAAGGTTCTCCGAGATATGTATGGCCCCTGCCTTTGTCCTCTTCCAATATATCCGCCACTGCCTCTATGCCGTCAGTTTGTGCCGCTAATGTGAAGCTCTCTTTCAACCTCCCTTGCTTTAGGCGTTTTATGCCTGTTATTCTTAGAACTTCACTCTGAGTGCCACATATTTTCCGTTTCCTTTTTTGAAATATGCAAAGCACCTTCCAGTGGTAAATCCTCCTATAAATACTTGCAAGCACTGGCTGCAGATCACAGTTCATGGAACAAGCTAACGCGGGATGAAGGAACCAACATGTTGAGTGCCCCAATCTAGACGGAAAGAGATCGCAATCGGTCATACTCCTGAATTGTCTCTCTATTAGCCCATTCGTGGGTATCCTAATGGGTCACTGTCTTCTGGGTGCCCATGGGGCTCATATGGGCTTGCAAACAAATGACTTCTGCCGCAGCTGCAGGGACGAGGAAGCGATTGAAAGCGTAAAGCCTTATCTATGCAATTGTCACCCTTTGCAGAACTTTCGAACACGTTCTTACCTGATCCGGTCATAAGTGGTTCTGAAATAATCGCTGCCTTTGAGAAGTTGATTCAAAAAATCGTATAACTTAGACCTAACTACTGTTCGTTTTAGCATTGCTACCAACCGGCTCGCTCAGCGTATGTATTGCGTCTGGTGGGGTGCGATAAAGCCATGCGAGATAACGCCATATGGCCTTATCACTCAATTCAAAGAGAGATAAAGCCATATATTCGCGCCAAAATTTCTGTATGGCTTTATTTCCAATTTCAAAGAGCGATAAGGCCATATGGCGTTATCTCGTATGGCTTTATCTCTCATTTGATTTTCCCTTTTACGGAATATTTTCGGTGGGGTGCAATAGAGCCATACACAATAACGCCATGCGGCTTTATTTGCAATCAGTTTGGGAAATAAAGCCATATGGCCTTATTTCCAATTGCTAATGGAAATAAAGCCAGTATGACCTTATTGCCATTTTCAAAACATGGGTGGCGCGATACCGGCCTAGTGAAAAACATAAAAATTGTATAGGTATTATACAAACTCTGTAAATAATAAACCAGAACTTCATTAATTTATTAGTAATAAATTTGCCTCTATTATTTACAAAATTATGGTTTCTCCTTTTACGAAATGTGCACTATTAGTGATTTTAACCTTTCGTAAAAGGAAAAATCTTTGACAATTCAATTTTAATAGAGTGATTATTAAAAACAGTTCTACGTATTGTGCTTAAAAATTAATATGGAAAAATTGAAACAAATAGAGAGTAATCGTATAAACGCAAGTAAGATCTTACTAAAGAAAAACGCCTTGCTTGCCATTTATTTTAAGTTTTACCTCCTTATGGCTTTATTACTTATTTGAGAGAATTTTCGGTATGGCTTTATTTCGCTTTGCGATTTAAGCGAATTGGAAATATCGTCATATGGCCTTATTTCCATTTCGCTTGAGAAATAAACCCATATGGCGTTATTGCGTATGGCTCTATTGCACCCCACCAATATTTTCTGCTCTATATGCATTCAAGAAGGTGTAAGCATTCTGTAAAAGGGAAAAATCATTAGTTTTTCTTCTTGCAATGAAAAGTAATGATTTTTCCCTTTTACAGAAATGTGAAATACATTTGAAAAGCTAACGATTTTACAGAATTTGCCACTGACCATTTTTTAAAAAAACAAACTTTCAGTTTCTTTATATTTATTTAAAGATAATAAAGTAAACACAAGTATAACATTAAAAGAAAAACATTATTCCAACAAACAAATCAAACAATATGAAAACCAAAAATTACGTGTAACAAAAAATTAAACACTATTTCGATATAGTTCTAGGTATATAATAACATATGAGTTTAATTGTATTATTAACAAAATATATGTTTTGCTTCTTTTATTATACTGCGACAAATTGGGCACAATGTTTGTACGCCCTTTAATTTGCTGTTTTCTTCCATTTTTCGAAAGCATGTTTGACAAACTTTATAATGATGAAATGGGTCGAACAAGAGTTCCCTTTCCCTTTCGCAGCAAATTACGCATAACAATGTCATATTTTGTTGCGTTTGTATATGATCTGTACAATGTTGATCTTCAATACTGTCGTCGTCGTCTTCATAATCATCATCGGAACTATAGATTTCATTGACGAATTTTTTTGCAAGTATGCAGTTTTCCATTTTAGAAAACTGACTGAGAATTTCCATCAAAGATATTTTATTGTTTTTTAATAAGTCTAGCCGTTTTTTAATAAATTTGTCACGAACTTTATTGCCGAATGTTTTGATTTATATAGATTCGTACAACCAGAAATAGATTTTGAATAATCCATGGATTTTACAAAATCTAATTCGAAAAGGGTTTCTAGGGAGTTGTAAAACGTGCCTCGCTTTGGAGGCTTCATATTCAATCTGCTATGGAAACCTTCAGCCGAATTACTTGTCCTGACAGGTTCTTTATACGCTGAAAAGTTTACAGGTTTTTCCTAAAACAAGAAAATTTCATAAAATTATATATGTATATGTAATTTAGTTTTCTCTCATTTTTTTCATCCATTGTCGCTCGAAGTAATTTATAAATGGTTTAACGAAGCTTTCTGTATTATTTGATGCATTAACAAATTTTACATCCATAGCATCTTGTTTTAAAATGCTATATATAGGCTTCTATAATATTAGCCGGTTTCAATAATGGTAGATACATAAATTTGGAAAATACGTGTTTGGCATTTTTATCTCTGTTCAATTTAGCTGTGAATCCAGGAATTTGCGTAACTTTCCGTCGAAGAGCATTCGTGTAGTGAAACCAACATCCAACCGTTTTCACTGTTGGGTATACACTTTTAAAAGCATTACGTAAACTGCATTCAAAATCAGTGATTACTGACGTCGGCTTCAAATCGATGACATTTGATTGCAAATATTGCAAAACATGTTTATATGCAAATTCTGACTTATGAGACATTAAAATATATATGAACGGATATGCCTGAAAAATAATGAAAAATGATCGAGTTATTTTAAGATAAATAATAAATTTTAATTTTAAAGTTCTCACATGGTCTGCGTGAATAATATGAATTATAAGCAATTGCTTATATTTCTTTGAAATAGGTACTATGTTAAATGTTCCATCAACTATATAATTACGTTGTTCCATGTGGTTTCTTCCTTTAATAGCATTAGAAATGGTAGGAGACACAAATAATGAGTAGGCAAAATTTTCTTCTACTATAGTGTCAATATAAAGTTTGTCATTTTCCTCATATCGGGACATTGTGAATTTTGATGCAATTTCTTTATTTGTATAAACTTCAATAATTTCTTCAAAAGTCATCGGATTTTTTGGATATTTTTCTTGTTTTATATGAAACAAATGCCTACGCATTTTACCGAACTCCACTGAGTGTGATGTTTCCTTTTATTTTTTACATTGTGCATCAAATATATCCGCACACTTGAACGTTTTAATGATGCACTCATCACTTCAGTTTTTATCGAATTTATTAATTTTAATTTATCAATTAAGGCACTTTGTTCCCCATGATTGTGGCCGTTCTTGACACTTTTCTCTGTTTTACGGCAAAATCTTGTGCTATTAAATTCAATGGCAACTGCAGCTGAACAATTATCCACTTAACAATAATAATATTTAACATTTTTATTCATATATTTATATTTGAAAATTTAATTTTCTTTTTCAATTAATAATAAAGAACTGTTTTCCCTAAAACTTGGAATCAACTTATATTCAAAAATTATTTCTTGATTTTCCATTTTAATCAAAGCACTAAACACGTGGATTATGAAAATATGCAATTTGACAATATGCAATATGACATTGATTAAGAAAGTTGCCAGGTGAAATGAATAACAATTAAATGCACATTCACAATGACAAATAAATTCATATGAGAGATAAGGCCATATGGCTTTAACTCACAATTGACAAAAAAAAAATATGGCATTATCTCTCAATACGAAGCGTGATAATGCCATATGGCTTTACCTCGCAATTGGATGGGAGATAGAGCCATATGGCGTTATCTCGCATGGCTTTATCGCACCCCACCATTGCGTCTACTTCCGAAAAGCAATTATCCTATTGAACGATCACAGGACAAAGTTCAAAATCGTGATACGAGAATTATGAATAATACAACTCTTACCGTGAACCGTGAAATGTCACCCTTCTATCAATGTAACCAAATATATAGCAGTGAACATAACATAGGGCCCGACACAGCCTAGTGCATATTTGATTCAACCTATGAACCGCGTTGGGGCCCTTAATCCAGATTTTGAAGCTGTATCCTGTAGCATAATTGGAAGTTTAATTAACTCAATTTACTTTAGCAATCGTAATGAAATCACATTACTACCTTAACTACTCACAATTGTCAACGACAGAAATACATACTTACCTATGTAAATATGTATAGTTTTTAAATAAGAGCAGAAAATACATAATTAAAACCAATGCCTTGGCAATTTACAATATTGCAAACTAATTAAAAACCAATGATATCAATATGAAAAGGATTCTGATGCTGACATTTATTTGCTTGAATACCAAATGTAGGCTGCCTGCATATCTACATACAATGAATCCTTTATTCATACATGTGTGTGTAACTATGTGCATAATTTAAAATGTCGTTTACACTTTTATGCCTTATTAAATCCGATAACCGCAGAGAAGTGGCGAACATCCGACATCCTACAAATGAATTGCGCTTTTAAGCGTTTTTCAATTTCTGATTGCTGCAACAACATTTCACATACTTCTATGTCTGTATGTATACTAGGCCGGTCGATTTGTGGGGAGGCAAAAAAATCGCCCAATGTTCTGTGAAAATCATATTCTAGGGATCAAAATAAGAAACTTTGCCGAAGGAACCATACCTGTAAAACGAATTCTGATGTCCCCCCCTTTGGGTCGTAGGGGCAAATTTTGAAAAATCCCACTTTGAAATGCCTATGTTTTTTTCTTTTTGGAGTTTATTTTTCTCTTTAAAAATGTATTTAATCAGAACATATGTAAATGAAAAAATTAATTTAACTTAGTAATAGAAAAGAAATTAAAAAAAATTATTAGAAATTTGCGTTTTTACTACCCCCTTTTAAAACCAAAGCATCACTGTGATGCATTTGCATGTCGTAAACATAGTTGTGTGGGTTTTTTATTCAACCGTATTAAAAAATGAAGGTATCACTGTAACACAATTGCAGATCGTAAAATTGCTTGTGTTGTTTTTTTTAAGCCACCACAAGACACAGCAGGTTGAATTGAAATTGCCCCTACCCAAACGTTCGACCCAAAGGGGGGGACATCAGAATTCGTTTTAGAGGTATGGTTCCTTCGGCAAAGTTTCTTATTTTGATCCCTAGAATACGATTATCACAGAGCAATGAGCGATATTTAAATCTACCCGCCCTAATGTATACATATATGTGTAATTGGCCTATACAAGCAATTGCTGAAAGATTTTATTATTCTCTTCTTGCACATTAATTTCATTGAATTAAACAACTTATTAAATTGCCAGCTGATAATTAGTTGGTATTTTGATTGATGCAATTGAAGCAATCGGCAGACAAGCTGTCAATTTAAAGCTTATTGCATAAAAGGAAGCCCCTTCAAGTCCCTGCAATATAAGCTTGTAGAAAAAAAAAAAAAAAAAAAAGAAAAGTGCAGCGTGACTGGTGGTAAAGGAAATATAGGAAAGTTTATGAACAGAACTTTGAGCCGTAAAGCTACATCATTAATTGGCGCTATCAATCACGTCAACTATTCCTGTTTCGCGATAGCTAGCGCCAATTGGAAGTAGCAAGGGTGGTCAAGTCTTCCTCCACCTGCCTCTCCCAACTCAGTGGAGGTCTTCCGTTTCTCCGAAATAGACGCAACCATAACTCTATAATTATCTCGAAATCGTTATGAAATGATCCCAGGAATATTTTATAACTATCTCAAAATAGCCTTACATAATTCCGAAATGATCCCGAAATTGCGCTAAACTATTTCCAAGCACCTTTGCAAAATTATCTCGAAGCAGTTATACTCAAATCGTCTCAAAATTGTATCGTAATAATCATAACATTACTACAAAAAAGTTTGGAAATCATCCTAAAATGATTCCCTAAAAGTGCAGCAATTATCTCAGAAATATGCTATCGTGACGAGGTATGGTTTTAAATTTTGAGGAAGAAATAAATCTAGGCAAACCCTACAGTGGCGTATTGAGGTTTTCTTGCGCCCGGGGCTAAATATTTTTTTAGATTCAATTTCTTTTCTACTGCGAAGTAATATTTTACGGTCACATATTTCGATAAAAAGTTCTGTTCCATCGAAATCTTTATTATAAAATATACCCAATTTCTTTCTAAAATGTCATTATCCTTGTTTAACAAATATCCAACAACTAAGAGAAATCAAAATTTAAAATTAAGGTCATTTAGTCGTGTGAATCTTGTACGTATTTCTTGTTGAAGATGATCGCGAATACTTTTCATAAATGTCACATTCTCCGGAAAGACTAATATCTCTAGCCGACTCTCCGGGTGTGTTGCGGCGCCTTCTTAAACGTTTTACTGTACCAATATCCCGTTTTTCACAAAGAGACTTCACTTTTTCTAATGATTTAAGATCATGATACGTTTCTCTAAAATTCATCCCCGGATTTTGTAATCTGCGCTGCACACGATCAATCCTCCTTAAGATTTCATACCATGTTATGAAACTAAAATTTAGTACTACATCTCTAACCCATCGACGATAACGCTAACCGCTTGTATTCTCGCGCTCCATCGTGTTTCAGATTCACGTTTGACAGTTTTCTTAAAGGATTTTTTAATAATTCCCATCGTAACGTTGAACGTGAGAAACAAAAGATATATGCTTTCAATTATTCCACAACCTGTTGCAAGTGTTTCCGATATATGCATGCATTTTTTAGTATAGAAAATTTTTGCCAGAAATCAGTTATAATAAAAATACAAATTATCCAGGAAGTTCTGCCTTACTGACCATTTGGCGCCCCCCTGTGAGTAGCGCCCAGTGCGAGATGCCCCCCTTTCCCCCCTCTGACTACGCCTCTGAAACCCTAATAATAATATAATATTAAGTTTACATTATGTTAAGTCTGAACAGACAAGAGATTGACCATTCCCGAAACCTATTTCGGTCGGAAAATAACAGTTTTAAAAATCCTTTTACATTAAATCACACTGAAAAATCTCAGTCATAGCGAGGAAAATAAAAATTTATCTTATTGAAGGCCAAATAAATACGCATATCTCACGTAGAAAGTCCCTCTTTGTTCGTTGGTATCGGTTGTTATCCGTAAGAAACCAAACTGCCTTTTCTGGTTAATCGTTAAATGAAGTATCTGATTTTTGACAAAAGAGCCTAGATCATCATAGATCGGATCTTGCCTGTGGTTTTCTTAATATTTCAATTCAATCATTGAACTGTAGAATAAATAACTCAAATATTCAGTATAGCAAAATGTTCTATATTGACAACACTACTTTGGTAGTACTAGTCCATAGCCAAATTACTCGCGTGCTACACTCATAGCGTACTAAAATCAAACTGACTTATTATACCTCAGCTTGTGCTGCCTTTGTAGTCTCAGTTATCACTTTCGCCTATTTATTCTAAGGTCTAGGCTTTCCATGAACAGTCGTCTCGGATAAATATATCTCAAGTTGGTTATTTAGATATATACATGTTGTGACGAATATTATCATCACTAAGCGATACTAGTATCACTAAGCCGATACTAATCATGTACACACATACATACAAGACAGCAGAGAGATACTCACAAACACATGTTATCATCAGCCGAATTAGTACTCACATATACACACGCAGATGGATACAAACTTCAAATATACATGTATATAGCTGGTAACCAAGCATGAAGTTCACGAAATTACTAGACCTTAGGAGAAATGAGTGAAAGAGGAAAACGATAGTATGAAAGCAGCGCAACCTTAGGGATGACTAAGCAGTTTAGATTTAAGCACGCTATTGGTTGTAAAGTATAAGTGTTATTGTGAAGTACTTTCTAAGGATTCTAATAAAGACCATTTTGCATTATTGAATATTGGAGTTATTTATTCAGCAGTTTAGCGATTTGAACGTTAGCAGAAGGTTTGGGATAAGCGGAATTTCCTTAAATTCGTTGCAATATATATGTACGAGTAATTTCAACTTCGCCCTTAGCTGATGATTCCTTGCTGTGTGACTGTTTATCGCTTTTCTTCGCTCTTAACTGCTGACTACAGTTGGAATATTCTCTTTGCTCTAAGCTTCGCTATTTACATGGATGAGTGGCTGCTTGCTTTGCTGTTCTTGTGCATATATTTACCAGCAGCACAGTGATGTATCGAAATGCTAGTATTCGCCACAATATATAAATAATATTGAAAGGAGCAGAAACATTGCTAATAATGCATTGCTATAAAATCAAATGTCACTGATCAAGTTCTGTTGAACATGCCTTTAAATATTCCATACAATTTGCATTAAAAACGTAGAGTACCAAGATGTGTAACAACAAAAAATCAAAAGTTTAAGAGCAGCACCCGAAGCTATCTGAGAAAGAAGTGATAAGTAATATTTTTTTAATATCAATAAAAATAAGAACTGTTATTTATGATCTCACGCAAAATAAAAACAAACAATAAATTTTTTTTTATAATTTTATTCACTCAATAAATTTTTATTCTTAAAGATATTTACTTATTTTCTCATTGTTACTTTATAGTTTTTTTTTTCTGATTTAATGTTGTGTTTTAGTGTACATTGCAATGTTAAATACTCTATATAATTATGTATGTATTTATTACAGTAAGTATCTATATGTATATGTGTGTATATGTATATATTTGTGTATATATATTAGTTTAATACAATATTTATTTGCTTTCGTTTACTTTTACTGCTTTTAACGATTTTTTATCCATTTATACTGCCATGGTTTTTTTTTTTATTTTTTTTTTTTTTTGTTCTTTTATAGCAACACTTAACATCTTTTTCTGCTATATTTTTGTTAAGTAAAATGCTTTGCTTATTTAAAAATGTTTCACTAATACTTTTTTTTATGTTAGATTAAATAGAATCAAAAATTTTATGTGTATTTTATATAATACAAATAATCTAACATTTTTCTAAATTGTTTTAAACTAAATAACGTTTTATAGCTGAAACTTATATACATTTATATTTATTTTAATAGAGTTTAGGTTTAGTATATGGTATATTGAAAAAAAAAAAATATTATAATAATAATAATAACAATGATAGCTACGACATTGTGTATAGTATTTTTTTTTCTTTTTTTAATTTGTTGACTAGTGTAAAATTAATAATATCATTTGGTTTGTCAGCTTAGTTCTCATTTTGCTTGAATTATAAATTTTTTATGCATTTTCTTCGCTTTTTTAACAGAACATTTTTCAAATTTTAAAAATAATTTTTTTTCCTTTAGTGTTATAGAAAAAACTATCAAAATGAATCGAAAGAAGTCGAAAAACCGCAGTTTTCCTTTTCATTTGTATACTAAAATTAAAACTATCAAACCAAATCGAAAAAAAATTGCAAAATCAACAACTCGGTTTCTCCTTTATTGGTTCTTCTTATTCCAAACTATTCCTCATGTTTTTGTTACACGGAAAGAAATAAAGCCAGTAAAATCAACAATCAAATTTCTTGTGAGGGAAAATAGACATTCAGTAAAATTGATCGCATTATGGTTGATGTAACGGAGTTTTTTGTCAATAAAACAAATTTGTTTAGTTAATACAACAGAAGAAGAACTCCTGGTCTCAAGTTAACAATATACTGTAAAAACTAAGGATTCATAATCAATCTGATTTATTTTTGTCTTATAAGAACTGATATCATTGGTCATGTCACAGTTGTTCGCTGTCAATATTGTGGCGAATATTAGCAGTTCTATACATGACTATGCTGCTACTTAACAAATCCACAACAACAATAAAGAAAGCAGCCACACTTATGTACATGTACACATTAAAGCAAGCAGCCACACCTTATACATAAACACATCAAAGCAAGCAGCCACACACACACATTACCAGCTGCTTTAAGCAGAGAGATTATTTCACATACACATGTAGTCAGCAGATAAGAGCGAATATTAAAGAGAGACAATCACATATTACGTTATCATTAGCTAAGAGCAGAAGTTGTTACTCACACATGCACATGCATATAGCTAAATAACCAAGTATGAGATGCAACTGTTCCAGAAGGCATGTTCGTAAAAAGTCTAGACCTTAAGAGAAATATGCGAACGAGGCAAAAGAGGGTATAAAAGCAGCGCAAGCTAAGGAATGATTAATCAGTTTGATTTTAAGACGCTTTAGTGAAGTACGCGATATTTGTGAAGTACTACTCCAAAAGTAGTATAAGTAAAGAACGTTTTGTTATACTGAATATTTGAGATATTTATTCGGCAGTTCAGAGATTCGGACGTTAACATAAGCTACAAAATAATCAGGAGTTTTCCAAAATTCGTAATAATATTATACAAATCAAGCAGCTAATTTTAAAGTAAGACTTACGCTCACGGCGTTCACTTACTTCTTCTTATTGCTTTCTTGTCACAGAAATCTCTCTCATATCAACAGCCACTTTTATTCTTATGTTGATGGAAATCTGTTATTTTAACAGTTTTCTTAGGGTGACATTAACAATTGTTTCATGAAACCAGGTGGTCACCGTGGTGTGATAGTAGCGTGCTAGGCCTACCACACAGAAAATTCTGTGTTCAAGCGCTAGAAAAACAACATCAAAATCTTCAAAACAAAGCATTTTCAATGAGACAAAAAGGTTCTAATTTTTTGATTTTTTTTTAACAGATCCTTGGCTGAAATTTTTGATGTGTTTTACTTCTTTAGGCGTGTTATGAAAATTTTATGAGAGTGAAATTTTATAAAATGTGACACAAAAGTCACAGGTTGAAGATGCGGTTCGTGTGTTTGTTCGCTGTGCATTGTACTAGCAAAGTGCTTTGAATGGGATGTACGTACATTTATGTATGTCTTTATTCGAAAAAAAACTACCAACAAAATAGAAATACCTCCTCTATTGTTTATATGTATAATTGTCCATATATACTTATTTTTGTGCACTAAGGAGATTTAATCTATCTTATATATGGGGTATTCCATCCCATTTCGACCAATTTTGAACCCGACCCCTTTAGAATTGGCTGAAAGTTTTTCTTCTTTTTCTAGCTTACGAAAGACGTTTTTCAGAATTTTTTCAAATTTTTTCATCTAACTCAAAAAAAGTTATGAATTTAAAAAAAAACACCGTTTTTGTTTTCAAAATGCTATAACTTTTTCAAAAGTTGACCGTTTGGGATCTTTTTTTTTTTTTAATTTGTTTTTAAATGTACTTTTCGGAAAAAATACAAAAAAGTTTTTAAAGTTTTTTTTTTTTTTTTTTTTGTTTTCAGTCTTTCGAGATTTTTCGAATTTCGCCATTTTTTTTCTCATAAAAAACTTCAATCAATTCTGCAATCATCCCCACTAATCCCGGAGTGGGCCGATTTTTTTTTATTTTTTTTTTTTATTTAATTGAAAAAAAAAATTTTTTCAAAAATAAAATTTTTTTTTATCAATTTTATTTATATCACAAAAAAATGTAAGAAAATGATTTTTAATTATTCTTTTCTTTTTTTGTTACATTATTTTTAGAAAACTTACATGTTTACTGTGTCAGTCATTAATCCTGGTTATTTGATTCGTAGATCACCATAATATATAAAGAAAAGAATACTTCAAAATCATTTTCTTACATGTTTTTGTTATATAAATAAAATTGATAAAAAAAAAAAATTATTTTTGTAAATTTTTTTTTTCAATTAAATAAAAAAAATATAAAAAAATCGGCCCACTCCGGAATTAGTGGGGATGATTGCAGAATTGATTGAAGTTTTTTATGAGAAAAAAAAATGGCGAAATTCGAAAAATCTCGAAAAACTGAAAACAAAAAAAAACTTTAAAAACTTTTTTGTATTTTTTCCGAAAAGTACATTTAAAAACAAATTTAAAAAAAAAAAGATCCCAAACGGTCAATTTTTGAAAAAGTTGTAGCATTTTGAAAACAAAAACGGTGTTTTTTTTTACATTCATAACTTTTTTTGAGTTGGATGAAAAAATTTGAAAAAATTCTGAAAAACGTCTTTCGTAAGCTAGAAAAAGAAGAAAAACTTTCAACCAATTCTAAAGGGGTTGGTTTCAAAATTGGTCGAAATGGGATGGAATACCCCATATATATACTATATCTTCTGTAGGTGTGTTTGTCACTGCACTCCTGCTAAACGACTCTACCGATTTTGATAAAATTTTCTGTGTATATTGAAGAGGGTTCGAGGATACTTAATAACAATTTCGTCCGGGAAGTAAACCGAGGCCGAGCTATCTCAAATAATCTTATTTATGGTGCATTTCGTTTGGAATTCGGTACAGGGGAACCTCTTTGACTAAAATAATATTTGAGAAACTTTTCATTGCGGAATGTGGACTAGGGGCCGGCATATTCTAAATAAAATAGTGCAGGTGGCGCTTTGTTTGAAATTTGGTATTGGATACTTCCGTGACTAGCTTATTATTTGAGACACTTTTTTGTCCGGAAAGTGCACCAGGGACCGATTTTATCCAAAAAATCGTATTTATCACGCGATTCGCTTGAAATTCGGTACAAGGCTACCTCTTTGACAAAGATAATGTTTGAAACACTTTCCATCCCGGAAGTGTTTCAACTGTGTTTCAACAGTCAAATCATTAAAAAAAAAAAATAACTTAAAAAAATGGACGCATGTTCTTTTTTTTAAATTTTTTTTTTTTTTTTTTTTGTTGAAACACTCAATTCAAAATCAACAACTTTTGCGAAGTTGATTCAACAGCTATTTACTATGGATAAATATTGACAGAAATAACGGTTGAATTGACCCGTGGTTCGGTTGATTTTACCAGCTTTTTGCTTTCGGTGTATATTTGCAGTAATCGAAAATCAAATAACTGATTCAAATTAATCGATCAATCGTTTTAACTGAATTTTTTCCACTTGCTTCATTTGTATTCCTTTTTCTTTGTTTAGTGTCAAAAAATATTTTAAATAAATAAAAAAATTTTAAATAAAAGCAAAAAGTAAACATAACGTGTGAACTATCAATTTATTTCAATAATATTGCAAAATATTCATATTTCTAAATAATCGATACAAATATCGATAAAAATCAATTTTTTGCACTTGCTTCCTTTTTTATGTATTGTGATCTTCCGTTTTAATACTTTTTATATATTATTAATTTTTTATGTTTGTATTCAGCTGTTCGATAATTTTCTTTGCTTTTAACTTTATAATAGCACATTTATTGTGTATCAGTTGATTGATCAATGAGGCGGACTTTAATAATATCATTCGTTTAAATGTAAATTCATAGATGATTTACAATTAGTTTTTCTGCTTTTCTCTTAACTTCTTTATTTTTTTTTCCTTCAAAAATATTGTTTTGTTTATTTTTTAATTACTTTTGTTTAATTTTGTTTGGTTCTCTGCAACTATAACATGGTACATCTCGTTAAACTGTCAAAATTAGCTGTTTTATCTGTCCTTCACATTTCAGCTGTCATAATCAGCTGATATCAATAAAATGCTGCAGTTAAATATACGACACAAGCTTTATTTTATTTTTTATATATATATTTTTAATATTTATACTTATTATATATTTTTTTTAACTTTTTCATATTTATTCAATCTGTCAAGGTACAACATTTAGGTAAATATATATATGTATGTATTTATATTATATACTGCTGCTTTTTATTGATTTACTGGCATAAGCAAATTTCTTTTAGGCTTTTCTTTTATTTTACCTGTCTCTGTTTATTTTATTTATTTTTTTTCATTTATTACTTTGCCTATACATACATATCTTAATCTACACATATTCTCTTAGCTTAATATTCACCAAAATTCCTTTTCCCGCAAAATAGCTACATACACATATATATTTGTTTCATCTATTGCTAAAATGATATGATTGTGATGTAGGTAAATTTTTGCAAATTAAAGTTTCTATAAAACATTTGCATGCAAGTACATCAGGGTTGATAAAGAAAAATTAATTTTTTTTCTTTTGGCAAAAAAAATTGCCCGATTCACTCTCATCAAAAGCTTCAATCTTTGGGGGCCGACTCAATCTATTATAATGTATTACCTAATACAACAAATATGGGTCGATGTACTACGCTCGCTCAACGCTGAGAGTCTAATCGGTTTCGTTAAAATTCATCAGCAAATTGCTGACCAGAATTGTAGTGGCGAGGTGGAGTGAGTGATGGCTCTGAGAAAGATGAGTACGGGTACGTGTTACTGAACTACTTGCTTCAGAACCTTTTCCCGCAGTCAAAAGGTTGGAAGCCGCACAGTGATTAGCAACGGTAGCAATAAGCAGTGCCCTTCGTACAACACATATGCAGACACTAAGGGCAATTGTGAATCTGTACCCGATGGACATAGTGGGCAAAACGTTCGCAGTCCGGGCGACAATATGGTTTCGTGAGGTGGAATATATACCTCTGAACAGCGGTCACCCCAGCATTATGATTGCGGTTAATTTCATCCTTGGCGGGACAGACTACTGTACATCGCCTTCCCCTCCTATTGCCACATTCATCACTCATATTCATCCAAGGTAAAGGGGAACCTATATGGTATGGGAGTTTGTAAAGATAAGAGTATTCTGCCATGAACTTGGTGTTAGCTGGAAAATTGAGCTGCCCAATTGCTGCAGCATCTTCCAGGCGGACGTTGCCGCTGTAAAAGATGCCCTTATTGAGATGCTATCCACAGAAGTAACTCAGATAATCAGACGACTGTCAACTCAGCAAAGTAAATGTGGAGGAGAGAGCGGATGAAAGCTGTTGATGAGTGCTTTAGTATAGGGCAATTTTCATACCCCTGGGTGACTAGGCCCTCGAGATATAGGCCAAAGCGTGGATAGAATGGGTTTATAAAATATGGATAACAAATGAAAACTGTTGATGAGTGCTTTAGTAGAGGGTAATTTTCATACACCTGGGTAACTAGGGCCTCGAGATATAGGCCAAAACGAGGATCAGGGTAACACTAGGATGGGTTTATAAAATATGGACAACAAATGAAAACTGTTGATGAGTGCTTTAGTAGAGGGTAATTTTCATACACCTTTGTAACTAGGGTCTCGAGATATAGGCCAAAACGTGGATCAGGGTAACACTAGGATGTGTTTTTACATTATGGAATCAAATTTCTGATAAAAAGTATCTGGGTGCCTGGGCGTATAAAGATATCCCTGGTAACTGTCTGACAGATCTCTTGGCATGGGTAGCCAAAGAAATTGTCTGGCAGTGGAGACATTGAGCACCCAGCCAGCTAAGCAAAGGCTGAACTGACAAGACCTTTTGCCGAGTGTCGAGATTTTTTTGGCCTGCGTTGACTTCACGCGCAAAAAAACTCTTATCATTACTTAGATATTGTTTAGGAGACCCATCTAGCGGCAATTATGGAAGTCTCGCGGCAGTAGTTAAATAACTCGATACAAAACGGTTTGTGCTTAATAACGGAGACACGAACCTATGTTGGTCTAGTGTATAACCTGTAGCTGAATTAGTTGCGATGAATTGTAGACACACACACTTAGGCCCGGTTTTGCAGTACAAGTTCAACTCACTTTGTCAGTTAAACTACGCTTAAACTTATTCTGCGGTTTTTCAGTCTATTTTAACTGAAGCTTAAGCTGAGCTTAAATGACCAATCTTGCAGGTTTAAACTCTAGTTAACCTATCAGTTATTTGTGTTCGTTCAAAATGGCATGGAATATACCCAACAAGCATTTGTTCTTGAGTACAGTTAGAGCTCATGTTGATAACTATGAATACTTCTTCTACTATTCAAGAGTTATTTCAAAACAGTGGCTCAACTTGAGAACCATAGCGTACTCAGCAAAAGAGAAAATTTTTTATAAAGCAGCAAATGCTATTACTTAAGTTGAAAGAATTTAATTCCCAACTTGTGGTTCTCTAACTGGACTCAAATGTAAGATTCCTATACTAAAGTATTTTCGCAAAAATGAAACATAATATTTATAATTAATTTTTGATTAATTAAGCTTAACAACTGCTATCAATCAGTTGTTTATTTCGCACAATAAATAGCTGTTGGCTTTAGTGGTACCACCTTGAAGACTTTTTTCAACTTCACCTCAGCTCGATGTCCAATGTAGGATATCAACTGGAGAAACATGTTGAATATTCATTTGAGAACTGTACATTTCTCAAAATCTCTTAAAGATTGGATAATAATTTGAAAATGCTAATGACGTTAGAGATCAACTCGAGAACTATATAGTTTAAAAAATGTCTCAAAGATTGGATAGTGATTGGAGAATGAATTTGGATATCAACTTGAGAACTATCTTGTTTAATAATACCTAGAAAATGACGTTGGATATCACTTACAGAACTGGATATATATTTCACGGGAGAAATATCTTCTAAATGTTTGTTGGGTAAACAAAATCTGATATGGTATCTACAAATTATCTAGGTAATTAAAAACCAATGTTGCCGTACAAAAAAGCCTACCCAAAGGCGGCCTTAAACTGACTGAAAAAGTGCTCAGTAGTTGAAATGGAGTTTAAAATTTACTGGAGTTTAAGCAAACTCAGTTTAAGCTTAGCTTAACCAACTACTGAAAAACCGGGCCTTAGTGGAGAATAGTGTAGGGATAAAATGCAAAGGCACATTTCAGTAGCAACTGAGTATAATTCATACTGAAATTTGGCAGTACTAACTTTATGCGTTTGCCAGTGCATATAAGTGTATATGTATATACATATAAAAAGAACACAGCTACTATGTAGATATGAAAGCTGTCAAATATTTTCACACCAGTGTACTTGTATACATATTTTACGGCGCATGCGGATTTTATGTATATTAGACTGGGTCGATTTATTAACCGATATCGCGCCATCGATTTTTCAATAGGATTTGGGCTCAGAGAAAAAGTTCCACTAAGCATGCCCAAAAAAATAATTTTCGAGCTTGCGAAATTTAAGTTTTTTGACTTTTTTTCGACTTTGATTTTTAAGGTTGTTTTCGTGACCTACTAAAAAAATTTTCATTTGATTGTCCGCTAAAAATATACTTTTTTTTTCAAAAAGCTGTTATCGACAACGTTTTTAGCGGACATTTTTGAAAACTTTTAGGTAGGTCATGAAAAAACCTTAAAAAGCAAAGTCGAAAAAAGTCAAAAAACATAAATTTCGCAAGCTCGAAAATTATTTTTTTGGGTATACACAGTAGAACTTTTTTTCCTGAGCCCAAATCCTATCGAAAAATCTATGGCGCAATATCGGTTAACTTTCGTTCATACAAATCGACCTACCCTAATGTATATACTATAGGTAGATATGCAAAACTACCTCAACCGTTTACAAACTCGACTAAATGATGTCATTTAATGTTTACATAACAGTGTAAACACCTAATTTGAGAAGCTAAAGATGGATGAATTATGAATACTTTCGTTTGTCTGGAATTAAGGGTGGGCGTGAATTTATTCCCTTATAGTAGTTAGGCGGTGTTGCTATTGCTGTGGTTTTGCAAAAACAGCGACGCTTTGCACGATATTTATGGTATGTACTTATGTGCTTTTCATATATATAGGCTGGGTGCGAGTTCGCCTAAATTTTAGATACCTAAACTAATATTCCACTGGAATTTTCCAGCACTGCAATAATTTAAACCTGTCAAAACTGTGCGAGTTGATTTGAAAACCTACATTTTTTATTTCTGGTAAGAAAATAATAGCAATACGGGAAATTTGGTATTTTTGATACGTTTTCATGCTTAAAAAGACTAGAAGTCAAGTAGGGTCCGCGGTAAGTAACTATCCCAAGATAGCAGTTCAAGAAAATGCAGTGGCTCCGCGGCTTTTTTTTCGGACATAGTGGAGCACGTACACAATGGTCTTTTCCACAATCTCGAAATCAAAACTCTGATGTTGGTACGCCTCCAATAACTTCTTTAGGCCAATTAGCGCACTTGGCTGCCAAATATGTTCAGATTGCGGTCCATATTTGAGAAGGATCCAATTCTTGTTTCGCCAAAAGCAGCTTGAACAAAATTGAGCTCATCATCACGTACAATCGATCGGACCTTAATCGCAGTAGAGATCATCGCTCTATGATCTATGATTTACTTAAATTGAACGGACAAGAGCCATTTATTTGCATATACAATATTGAAAAATCAATATTTTTGTTTTTGAAATTTGACATTTGAATTTAGGTTGAAAAGTGTGCTCATCAAAATTATAAATTTTTATTTTGTACTGTCCTACCGACAGTTTCCAGTGATTTAGGTTTTTTCTCTATTTAGGTAGAAATTTAGGTCAACTCGCACACACCCTTAATATATATTTCACTTAAGATTTATTTTTTAAATATATATATATTTAATTTAATGCATATATTTAAGCAAGCAATAACAGACAAAATCAATTCTAAGTAGAGCGTTTAAAATTGTTACTTATATCAGCGCTATCGAGCAAACTTGACTTTGGTTGTTATCGCTTGTGTGTAAAAATATATTTGTAGCTTGGCTGTGCATATGAAAAGTATTGTTTTTGTTTTTAAACATCCTGCAAATATATACTAAAATAAAATTAAAGTGATTTGCAAAGAAATAAAAACTGCATGTAAGTTAATATTTATGTTCGTTCTGCTAGTTAGGCCATTTTTCGCGATATGTTTTGCAAAATATTTTTTTCAAGTTACCATATGCCATTGCCATATAATTTTTTGCTAAGTTTTTTCTTTTATATATATAATATCGTAAATGTATTTATTTTCCTCTTGCTTATTAATTGTCTAACTTATGATTCGTTACAAAAACTTTCGCTGAGCTGATTATATTTTGCTAACGTGTTTGCTGCACATTCAGTGATTGTTTTTTATTACCATGTTTGCGGTCTATGTGTTCAGTTTATATATTATTTGTGATTTTTATGAGTACCGTTTATTTTATTTGTTTAGTTGTTTTGCACTATTTTTTTTTTTTATTTCGAAATTATTTTTTCTTAAAACAATAGTTTATTTTGAACAGTTCACTTAAAAATTTTTATTTTATTGGTAAAATACACCTAGATTTTCATATATTAAAAAAATTCAAAATTTTAATAACGAATACAGCTATAATTTGTAGCGTATTTTTTTTTTTTTTTTTTTTTTCTAAACTTAACTAATTATCAATGCTTATAACACAAAAAATTTGAAAACGAGAAAATATTTTATACAATTTAGTTATAGCAAAGAGAGCGACAGCTGGAGCGGTGAGGTTTTTTTACATTAATAAAAAAAATTATAAAATTAAATACTAATAAATAATATTAAAATAACAATGCTCAACGGAAACATTGCTAATAACGCACTGCTAAAAATGCAATGTGAATAAGCAGTTCTGTTGAACGCGCCTGAAAATATTCCAAACAGTTTACTAAAAATATTCACTCCTGAGATATTCGAAAAGACAAATTAAAATAACCGAAAAAAGCTTTAAACAATATTTTCATATATTAAGCAATAGTATACCTCCCGCTTAAAACGGTATTATAATATTTATCTAATATTAATAACAAAAACAATGTATTAAATTAAATACAAATAAATGATATTAATATAATAATGCACAGCGGTAACATTGCTAATGACGCACTGCTAAAAATTCAGTTCTGTTGAACGCACCTGAAAATATTCCACACAGTTTGTATTAAATATATATAGTATACATTGTGTATAAAATAAATAACAACAAAGAGCTAATACTTATGCAAATTTTGTAAATTTTCTCTTATATAAATAATAAAAAACGGACACTTAAATATCGGCGAGAAGTGAAACTCATCAACTTATATTACAATAATATTTCGAAGAAGAACAATTTCTTGCATATTAAGTGCCAATTTGTAGAAAATTAAAATGCTGCGCATGCCAAATTAAAACACACAGCTCGATCTAAGTCTCCACGAAATGTATCGCTTTATAGTTTTATGCAACGAAACATTCAGGAGCTAAAATCCCGAAACAGTCCGGCTAGTACCAGAAGGTGCTAGTACTGGGGCAATTTATGTCTAGCAGAGAACTTCGCATACCCGCAACACACCCAAAGACGTTATGGAAGTTTGTAAGCGGTTACAGCAACAACAGCATTAGTACACTTTAAGAATTCGAGGCCCTTTTTTCGCATGAAATGCCATGACTCCGCTTGAAGGTCTTTTCCAAGCTGAGTAAATGAACTTGGGAGTAATTTTTGAGAATGTTACGGGAACAAAAGTTCCATTCGAGTAAGAAGTCGTGTCTTTTTAGTGTGATTTTAGCATAGTTCTATATTCAGAGGGCTAAAAATGACACCGAAAATGGTGAAAAACTCGATACTGGGTTGTTCCTAAACTAATTTTGACAAACCCTGTGCATTTTGAAGAGCAATGTGATCTGGGACTGTGACTTTTCAATTTCAGCCACTTTTATCCGCTACTGTGATTTTATAGTGATAAGAGAGCAACATGGAATTTGCTCTGGCCTTCGACCTTCGCGAATAGAGCTTAAATCACAGTGCTTAATCTGGAACTGCGATACTGCTACTTAGCTGAAGCATAAATCACAGATTCATTGATGAATATTGTTGCTGCTAAACTTTAATGTGATGTGAACTGTGATTAACTCTTTGATTGCGGTTTTTGATAAGCGTGGTAGTGAACTTGGCATAGATGTTGTCACAGTCTGAAAATCCTGACGATTTCTGGGAAGCTGTCGTTGCAATTTACTGTGACATTTCAATCGATGTGATAAAATCACAGGAACGTGAATATTTTTCAACCAAATGTGATGAGGAATGGCGAATTGTTTCAATATATATTAAATCTCCAAAATTTCAACAATGAAATAATTTCACTGCTCTCTTTATCTCTCTCTGCCTCTCTCTCTCACTCTCTCTCTCTTTCTCTTCACTATATCGTTGATCATGTAGGCGTATACACAAAATATACATACAAATAGATGATTCGAAAACTGTGTCTAAAATTCACAAATCTAATCTTGGTGCAAAAAAACCCAATTAGCACTCTAAATGCTCTCCAAACTCACACAAACATCATACATTTTATGAGCTTATTGCGCGAACGGATTGTGAGGAGTCGCGCCGGGTATGTCAAGATTACCACCTGTAGTCTGATAAGTGCCGTAAGTATTGCCTGTGCCACCATTGGGATTCATCTCATTCAGGCGGGCATTCGACAGAGCGCGCGGTATTGGATTACTGGGTACACCATGAGGCGCTAAATGTGACGTCTCCTCCGCCACCTGCAATACAGAAAGTTGTTGTTAGTTTCTTTTATCACTTGACAGATCTCTCTTTACGCATAACTCACCTGGCGTGGATCCTCGGTTGGTGGCAAGTCCGAAATGAAACCGCCCTGATCTTTGCGATAGAAATTCACGAATATGAAAACACCCAAGACGACCAAACAAGCCAAACCATAACCGCGGAATGTTTTCGTAGTACCATAACTTGTAACGAACATACCACCAATAATCGCGCCACAACCACGCCCCAAACCATGATGTATACCCTGTAAAACACCTTGTGCTGAGGCGCGTAAATGTTTCGGTGTGCTGTGCGCAATATACGAGCAGGAAGCAGCCCAAACCGCTGCATGTGTTACACCCTGCATCAGCTCGAATGGCAAGACCATCCATGGATTTGTAGCATACGAAATGTATAAGAAACGCAGCACATTACCAGCCAAACCCAAACACAGCACTTTAATGTGCCCAATTTGTGTGATAAAACGGAAGCTGTAGAAATATGCAAAGATTTCGGAGACATGATTGATGACAGAAGCGACACCGAACAACGTTGGAGTGCCGCCATAATCTTGCAAATGCCAAAAGAGGAAGGTGAAAATCAAACCAATGCCGAACCCCATGAACCAAGCAACGAATAAGAATGAAATAGTTTTCATATCCCTGAAATGTGTCAGCACAGTCATCCATTCGGGCATTTCTTTGGTAGTTTGCGCAAACATTTTCGATTCAGTGCCGACAGGTGCTGGTGTACGTGGTGTCTTGCCAGCGCCACCTGTGCCACTACCCATCGCTAATGATGGTAAATTCAATTGTGCAGCCAACTCGGCCATTGAGTCATCTTCCGCTTTGTTAGTAGCTGCAGTATCAACATTATCAGTGGGTTTTTGCTCCATATCGATCGGATCATATTTGAAAGTAATTTTCGAAGCTGAAGCTATAGCGCCAACCATTAAAGCGGAGAAAATCGCGAAGCAAATATTGTAATTTTTTTCCATGTGTCCGGCACCGCATGGATGATGTGAAAAGCGTGTTGAGTGATCCAAAGCAATGCCAACAACAAACATAGATATACCCCAACCAAGTGAGCCAAACATGCGTTGATGCCCATATCTGTCAGCATTTTCGCCAAGTAGCGTGATGACAGCGGAGTCGGCCAGAGTTATGGCTGGTGCGCTGAAGAATTCGCCGATCAAGATGACGAGCAAGAGTAGGAAGAATGCTTTTTGAATGTCCTGCGCGTGTGGAAAGTGTGTGTAGAAGAAAATAAATAAGATGAAATAGAATTAAGAAAATGTGCTTCCATCTAACAAAAAAAAAAAAAAACAACTCACCGGTGTGCGATAGACCATAGATGAGAAGATGGGACTAACATAGTCACGGTGCTGTTTATCATCGTAATTGCTGACAAAATTGATGTGAATGGGTGAGATACCGGCATCTATGCGTGGAATTAGTCCACGTTTGCGTCTGGAAGAAAAAATATTAAGTAGTTTTGGAAATATTGATTTAAGGACGAAAGGATTCGAAATCAAAACGAAATGAAAGGGCAACGAACAGCCATATTGCCCTTATGGCCATAAATATTTTGTTCCAATAACGCATTTTCAGTATGACGTAGGATAAGTTGGAAGTGGATTTTGGGCTTACGATTTCTTCTCGAACACGAACGAGGTTTTCGAGACTCGCAGCTATTAAATTGAATTTCGAGAAGCTGCAGAGTCTTACAAGTATTTCGAGATTGGAGAATTTCATGAATTCGAGAAAGCGCAAATTGTTTCAGGGAGCTAAAAGTCGCAAGAGGTTGAAATATACAAGGCAAGTATGCCAGGCTGGTTTTCAGATGCAACATACATAAGGAGGATCATTTGGGCACATGGAGGAGCGGTGACAACCAGCTTTGAATTATTCACGAAGCCACTAAGCTGCAACGATTAAGTTCCCAATAAACCCCAAAGTCGGTTCATGCCTGTTGTCAGAGGCGACTAAAACCTGTACAACCGAATCTTGAAGTGGTCACATAATTAATTCCGGGCTAGTACCATGATATTTCAATACCGGAGAGTACATGATTTATATCCGGTAAACTATCTGTATTTACAAAACCCCTCTAAACATTCGTGGAGGGTATGTGCGATTACAGCAATAAGAAAAATATTGAACCAACTTCAGATTTCTACAAGTCTTTCAGAGATACGAGACGAATGATACTTTGGTCTTATCTTTGGAAATCCTCTTCTCTCAAGTATTTGCCGCCTTCAATACAGTGGCCTACTAAATTACCAATGAGCAGGTAAAATTGAGCCTTATTGTACCAAAGAAGTTCGGCTGAACGCATGGAAGCTATACCTTGCTATAAGGACTATATGAGGACGCTATAACTTAGCTGACCTAGTCCTCACCATTTTACTGGCTAAGAAATTCCGAATTTCTCATTCTCCGCATCTGACTCGCATATACATAGCTGGATTACAGTTATCAGGAATGTATATCTTTGAATTCCAAGATGACCTCTATCGTGAAATGGAACGAGGCTTCCTCGACGACACCGCTCTACTTCATAAAGCTGAGGGTTCAATGAGTCACTTTCGTGTAAAGGCCAGATGATGCTTGTACCGAAAGAGGCCGGGTTCATATCCGGAAACGAATATAACAGTAGCACTGCCTTTAATTTCTCCTTCTTCTGGACGCAGAAGTTTAATGGCAAATTTCAGTCCGAGTTTAACCTCTTTTTCTGTGAGTGATCTTTATGGCATCAAAGATATCCTTAATGGCTGTGTATATGAACAGTAAATAAGATATCCTTCAAGTAAAGAGTGCTAGGGACATCACAGTCGACACAAAAGTGAGAAAGAAAACTTGAGTTGAGCTTTACTCCAAGCATTTGCAGGTCAGCCAACATCCCGCGTCCACCGGATGGACAATACATTCTTAGATACCATTGTAACGATCTCAAGGAAACGAAATCAAGCAATAAACTATTAGGCCACAGAATTTTTTTGGAACAGCCGGAATCACTGTGAAGTGTCAATGTCCTTTTACCTATTTTAGTATATAAAAGGAACGAGCTTCTTTCCCAAACTTGGCCAATATGTGAGTATGTAGAGAAAGCGAAGTTGATGTCCAGAACTTTAATCAAGGCGACTCAGATTTTGGGGCGCTCGGTTTTTCGACAGTCTGGCAGAGGTAAAGGACGTAAAGTCGTCGTTCGTATTTTAATTCAAATGAGAAAGTCAGTGGCTTGATGAGGACTGATTAGAAAGTATGTTTCTGGTTCAACGAATACTTGAGTGCATTCAAATCGAATGTAAAGGTAGGAAGTTCGCGTGCACACACCGTCAACCTACCTTAAGCTAGCCCAGCGGCTGCGAACCACGCTTCTACTCTTCTCATTCTTCTTCCTCTTCTTATAGCTATGACCACGCTAAACGTTTTGGGGAGATTGTATATGCCCTCGTTGGCCCTTCTAGGTTATCACACTCCTTGCTTCCGTGAGGAACTTGGTGTCGCAGAGTCACGTCTGCTAATAAAACAGGATTCGCCGTACGAAGGTGAGGTTGGCAGTTGGGTTGAAGAAGCAGATAAATTGCGCTAGCAACCTCTTGAACCGTCTTCGCCTTCAATCTAGCGTTCGTCAACAAGTTCAGCAATACATTTGTGTAAATAAGCCCTTCACTAGACTTGTTCATTCAAATCGTAAAGCTATCAAAAAGGAAAGGTTTTCCAGTTAATTAAGTCACACCGCACGAACTTTCATTAGACTATGATACATCACAACTCGCACCACAATTGCCCACAATAGAATATACCCGCGCTAGCTATGCCTGTCAAAAGACGCCACTAAAACACCAAATTGAATCAAATGGTTGTGTAGCGCAACCCTCTCAAGGGGTTGCCAGCGCAAAATATTGCCTCTCCAACCCAATTGTCAACCATGTCATGTGGTCATACCAAATCGTTCCCGAGATGGCCGGGCTAGTACATTTATGGTGCTTGTTACCGGAACGTACCGGATCTGCGTCCGACAAAGGACCATCGACATAGATAACACTCCCCAAGATTTTCCGGGAGGGTCCTTCTCGCTACAACAACAACACCAACAGAATCTTACTACCCTGCAAGAAAAGCTGGACCGCCTCTAGGTATGTTTCCAAAAACAAAACTTAAAGTTTCCCTAGTGACGAAACAAACTTGCGATAGACGAATCGGGATGATTTCTAACTGCCATTTGCCCCTATAGTCATGTTAAGACAGCAAGTTCACATTTAAAATTATAAAAACTTGCTCTTCAAAGCAATCAGGATGGGAGAGCAGAAGATCGATTCATAACTTCCTTTGTTTCGACGAAGTTCACTCGATTTAGAGCTAACTGAAAGCCTTCAAAGCGAAATAAATGTTCCATCGTGAATAATATTTGCTAGGGTAGGCATCATTTCTGTTCACAATAGCCAGTCGACCAAAACTTACCTAATATGAGATTCTTGTACCATTTCCACTACAGGCTTTGAGTTTACACCATGTAAAGCTGACTTTGAATCAAAATTCTCGCTGTTCTTCGTAAACATTTCATCCTGATTGTAAGCTGATAAATCACGCTTGGTACGAGTTAAAGTCAAAACAAAGTCGGTATCATTTTTGCGCTCGATACAATTAACAGCCTCTGGCTTGATAAAACTCAAAGGGATCGTGAATAAGATCCAGCAAGCGAGTGAAGCCATGAGTAATTGTTTGCCTTGACGGCAGCTAAATGAGAAAAGAAAAAGAAAATTAAGAATGTGAAGTGTGCCAAGAAAAGTTTGACAAATATTTACGTACCGATCAGCATATGAACCCCAGAAAGGTGCTGACAAGAATTCCACAAACGGACGCATACCAACTAAGATACCACATTGACCTGGATTCATGCCCATTTGCTTGAAGTAGACGCCCATCAAAGGAAAGAGTGAACCAAAAGCGGCAAAGAAAAAGAAATAGAAAGCTTTCACAGGTAGAAGATCTTTTTCAGAAGGATCGAAAAACTTTTCTATAATATCAGCGTGACTGCGAATTTTTTGTGTTGCTTCTTTGGGTTCGGGATAACTAGATGAATGAAAGAAAAAGAAAAAGGAAGAGGCAGTGAGATAGAGGGAGAAGTATTAAACATCTAAATCAATTGTATTTTGTGATTCAGAAAACTTACAGCGTTGGGTCCACTTCACCTGTCGCGTCCACATCCACACGCGGACGTGCCGCTACACCAAATGGTTGTTGTGGTATTCCTGCTGTTGCGCCAGCACCTTGCATACCGCCACCATAATCCATACCCATACCTTGCCCACCATATCCGGCGCCAGTTTGTCCGTACTGTGGATCATAGCCGCCACCGCCACCTGTCTGATCGTAACCACCCATTGGTTGCCCATAGCCGCCACCATAACCAGGCTGCTGTTCATAGCCACCACCACCACCAACTCCACCGCCAGCAAAGGGATTAGGCGTGCCGCCGTATTGAGCCATGCTACTCCGCTTGCCGCACGTCGATTAATCTATGTGTATGCTGGGTAATCACTCTGTGTACTGAACTCCTTTTGCTTCTAAAACAATATTAGTTGTTTTGTGGTTTTCCCCCTTTTGTTTTCTTCTCCCTCCTTTATTCGTAGCCTACAATTGTTTCCATCCAATATTTATGAAAACTTTCGTATGTTGCCCTCACTCAATCTCACCTGCTAATGACAGCAAAGGCTCGTTAGTTTCTTCTCTTTTATCCCGCACAATTCAGTTTTCAATTAAACTTGTTGTTGTTTTTTCCTCAACGTTGGCTTTGAATTATCTTTTGTTTTAGCATTTTTGAGTAATCAAACAAAAACTCATTGCTACTAATATTCTGCCTTGGTGATCTGAAAAGGGATTAAAATAGGGAAATGGAAAATTTATTGGAATGCGTTTGAAGTTATTGCTCTAATTTTTTTTCTACTTCTTCTTTTTGAGGAAACATAGCTTAACCATCACGAGTAAACCGATGGACTTTACTACCCATCCTTATGGATCTAGGGGGTGGGAGGGCGGTATGGCCTACAAGATTTCATGTGGTTATACCAAATCGTTCCGGAGACGGTCGGACTAGTACCTTGTTATCGGAACATACCGGATCTGCATCCGGCAAAGGATCATCAACATCGATAACACGCCCCAAGGCTTTCGGGGAGTGTCCTTATCGCTACAACAACAACAACAGGAACAAGCCATCCGCTTGCATTTACCCCTTTTTTGTTTGTAAAACATCTAGACGGACGCGTCAAATATTTTTCTCTACGTAGTAGACTGCCCATTCCAAGCTCCTTACGGAAGTTAGTGATTGTATAATCTTGAGGGTTCAAAATAAATTTATCTAATCTTTCCCGATATAGTTGATTTACTATCTTAAAATGCTTATACGAAGGGTACCGTATCCATATCCGACAAGGGACTATCAAGGTCGATGGCACTCCCCAAAGCCTTCTGAAATTGTCTTTATCGCCACTTTAACAATGTTCGAATCAAATCGTTTTCTCAACGCAGTATCACGACGTCCACAAGTTTCTTACATGATAAGACGGTGATATATCCTCTTAGGTTTCAAAGTGGTTATATATAGTCGCTCTCGATCATCCTCCTCTGCTTCCAAAGTTAAGTACCGATGGCAGTATTTGCTAAATCGAATAATCTATAATCGATTTTATATATATAATTTGGGTTGAATTACTTTCCTTAGTAACAATTCATAAGAATCCGACATCACGTAGTCGAAATCTTACTTGGCCTAGTTCTACCCGGAGCGATTGCTGAGAAAATGATCTAGTTGGAGGTGTTGTTTGAAGCGAACCATAATGCAAGCCAAGAATGTGGTCAACACACTTACGCAATCAAAAATGCATGCAATGAAATAAGCCTAACAAAGTTAATTTATGACTGGAGGCCCATGGGGGGCATTGTTGAATAACACTGCCATCTGGGGTCGCATGTTTTAGAATTAGGCCTCGTTGGTCCTAGCTTTGGTTGCTGTTTTTCAGTTAATTCGTAGATCAAATTTCTATGTGAAGTCCTTACGGACTGGTGAGTTCAACCCCATTTTACCTCAGCGCCATCAGCACATATACTCGGGCGCCAGCTAATGAGCACAAGTTAGAAAAATAGTTATATCTAGTATATTAAGATCGTGCTGCGTTTCTATACAAAGAAACAAGTATTGAGTCAGTAAGTTTACACTTGGAAGCTTGGTAGCCAAGGTTTGATTTTTTACTTGCTTACTTAATTAGCACTAAGTCGTTTAAACGGTTATGACCGACCAACATGGCGCTTCAGTCGCTTGCTCGCTAAGCTAATAGACGCCAATTGGTAGCACCAAGTCCTTCCAATGGAGTGGGGCCGCCCTCTTCGTCTGCTCTCACAGGCGGACTCTGATAAGAACATTTTTTTGGCTGTAGAGGCCCATAAATATTTCAAAGAAATTGTCCACTTAATTTTCCAGTTTGGAGTAAGGAGAACCTACGGAGCCGGTGTGCTCCCAGCGGGTTAGGAGCTTAGAATATACCAGCGGCAAGTATGGCTGTCTTAAAATTCGACTAAAATACCAAATTGATTCAAGGAGTTGTGTACCACAACACTTCCAATGTGTTACCAGCGCAATACACCGCGCTCCAACCAGATTTTCAACCTCACCTACCCGTGGCGAATCCTGTTTCTTTAACAGCCGAGGATCTGGCGACCCCAAGTTCCTCATGGATCTAGGGGGTGTGAGGGCGGAATGGCCTAGAAGATTTCTTGTGGTCATACCGAATCGTTCCTGAGATGGTGGGGCTGGTACCTTTATTGTGCTTGTTACCGGAACGTTCCGGATTTGCAAAAGGGCCATCAACAATCGATAACACCGCCCAAGGCCTTTAGGGAGTGTCCTTATCGCGACAACAAAAACAACAACGCAGCCGATTTTTAGGCCCATCATTGCAAGCTCTTATGGAATATTTTTCCAGAGCGATTCAGTTCTGCAGCTGGTATAATAATGTCCAACATTAAATTACAGGGGTCACCTTCTCTGAATCCTAATTTTGTTTCCAACGGCTCGGAGAGGTCCTGATTCTCAATTGTTTTTTATTGGTTTTTTCCCCATTATTGTTAGATTTACCAGGTCTGAAGCCACACAGACAAGATCCAATCATGTGATATTAATAATATGGAGTCTACGCACGAAAATCGATGAGCTGATTAAACATGACGTCAAAGAGTTGGCGACGTAAAGTACTTACAGTGATTATATGACAAATGATGAGGTGATGTGAAAAACGAATCTTCTTATATATAAGAGCCGTTATTTTTATAGTGTCGTTTGTCACTGAAAACAATGTTTATTCATATGCATGTTTTACAGGGGCCCAATAAAGTTTCGTCCACTTATTGCTTGGAATTTTGGGAAGGATATATGTAAGTAAAGTAAAACTATTTTAAATAGGAAGCTTGGCGTCCCATACAACTAAAGCTTAGCAGTCATATATTTTCGGAATCAGAATTGTATAAATCCCTGCCAACCGAGTATGAAGTGATCTCAAGTGGTAGCGAAAAGGGACTCATGCAATACACCCTCGGAGAGTGCTTTGATTATGGAGCGAAGAAGGAATCCTAAATTATCGAGAATTTTGATAGAAAGTCTATAAAATTTTGATAACAAATCAATAACACTCCGATGACAATCAATAACTCTTTTATAACAAACCAAAAACTTTTCAATAGTAATCGATAAGTTTTTGAAAGCAAATCGATAATTTTTTGATAATAAATTGACAGCTTTTCGATATTAAATCAATAGCTTTTCGATAACACGTCGACAACAAATTGGTTATGCGCCGATAACAATAAATACCAACGACATATTGATAGACAATCGGTATTTTTAGTAATAAATCGACAACTTTTCGACACCACCAATAACTTGTCGATAGAAGGTCGATAGCTCACCGCTTATCATTGTTATCGATAGCATATTTATAACATTTGGAAGACTATGCCTACACTACATTCCATATTCCTCCATATAGCACACCATGCTCACACTTACCTTACGCTTACATTCCGTATGCCGTGAGCAAAAATGTTAACACATAAAAAAATGTTAAAACCCGAGATCCCAAATAATTAATATAGCAACTTTGTTAACCAAACCAAATTTCATATCTATGTATGTTTGTTTAATGGTGTGTTCAGTTTATACTTATATTTGAGAATTCATGAGCTTAACACCGGCTTATAATAACTGAATATTAACTATTATGCTTTCTAAGAGAAACTGAAAATAAAGAAACATTTACTGGCATATTGCGATGGAACCATTTCGAAAACCGCCCGCAAATTTCATATTCTTTTGTGTGTCTCCTCCCACATTCACATATTTCTATTTTTATTATAAGTAAATTTCGCGTTTCACCTTTTTCACCGTCACCATAACGATAGTTATTTTTGTCTATAAATTGTGCTACTAAAATACACCACTTGTCAAACAAATGTCGATGTGTGTTTTTTGTTTGAATTATGTACTTACTACTTGCCATTGCATTCCGCTCTCTTTATTTAATTGTATAACATTATCTCAATAGTCTGAGCGCACATGTGTGTCACTGTGCCACCTTAGCAAATAAAGCACTCACTCAATTTTATACATAGTGTAGGCGCCTGTTTGTATACTACGTGAATAGTGCGTGCTTTCCACTTAAAAAGAAGAAGCAATGTGTTTGCTTTTGGGAGAATCATTGAAATTTTTATGAATTTTAATGTATGGTCGTTCAAACACTTTGGTATGTAATAAATTTATTTCTTGCCAATTTAATTATATAAGATTATTATATTTACAAAAATTTTATTTGGAAGGCACTTTATATGCTCCACACGTTTTGTATGGCAAGATATTTATCATTTTATTACGAGTAGCAAATACTTACTCGTTTATTGCTTTTTTTGTGATCAGTTGCTGTTGGAAATATTCCTTGGCTCTTCACCTGATATGTAGATGTACGTACAGTAGTTTTATAACGATATTAATCTGGATTAAAGATTATAAAAGGAACTCGTTTTTAGAATTTCAGTGTTTGGGGAAATTCTGAGTGTACTCGAGAGATGTAAAGCATAAGCAAATGAGTAAATGTATTCCTTGAAAGTGGTATGGGATATGGAAGATACATGTATGTTGAATGTAAATGCAAGCATTGTGTGGAATAATGGTATAGGGTATGAGGTATTAGGTACTACAGATTGCGTAAGCGGTGGAATAGTGTAGTATTGGTACACTGTATGGAGTAAAACAGAATGTAAGTGTAAGTGTAGTCACAATATTGTAGTGCAGTGTGGTAACAACGTACGTGGTAAAGTTTATACGAGAAGGATATCAAAACAAAAGTAGGAAAATGAAGGAAAGGAAAATAAAAGAGAGTTAAGAAAAAGAAAGCAAAGTAAACTAAAGGAAACAAAAGGAAAGGGAAGGAATGGATAGGAAAGGAAAGGAAAAAAAAGTAAAGGAAAGGAAAGGATAGGAAAGGAAATGAGTGGAACGAAAATGAAGGGAAAGGAAAGGAAAGGGCAGGAAAGAAAGGAAAGGAAAGGGCAGGAAAGAAAGGAAGGAAAGGAAAAAAATGGAAGGAAAAGGAAAAGGAAAGGAAGCGAGACGAAAGGAAAGGAAAGGAAAAGAAAGGAAACGAAAGGAAGGGAAGGATAGGAAAGGAAAGGAAATTAAAGGAAAAGAAATGATAGGGAAGGAAAGTAAAGGAAAATATAGGAAAGGAAAGGAAAAGAGGGGAAAGGAAAGGAAAGGATAAGAGAAGAACGGAAATTAAAGGAAAAGAAATGATAGGGAAGGAAAGGAAAGGAAAAGAAACAAAAGGAAAGGAAAGGAAAGGAAAAGAATGTAAAAGAAAGGAAATGAAAGGAAAGGAAAGGTAATCAAAGGAAAGGAAAAGAAAAGAAAGGAAAGGAAAGAAAGGAAAGGAAAGGATAGGAAAGGAAAGGAAAGGAAAGGAAAGGAAAGGAAAGGAAATGAAATGAAAAGAAAGGAAAGGAGAGAATATGAATGGAAAGAAAAGGAAGGGAAAGGAAAGAAAGGAAAGAAAGGAAAAGAAAGGGAAGGAAAGGAAAGGAAAGGATAATAAAGGAACGGAAATTAAAGTAAAGGAAAGGAAAGGAAAGGAAAGGAAAGGAAAGGAAAGGAAAAGAAAGGAAATGAATGGAAAAAAAGGAAGGGAAAGAAAAGAAAATAAAAAAAAAGAAAAGAAAAGAAAAGAAAAGAAAAGAAAAGAAAGGAAAAGAAAAGAAAAGAAAGAAAAGAAAAGAAAAGAAAAGAAAAGAAAAGAAAAGAAAAGAAAAGAAAAGAAAAGAAAAGAAAAGAAAAGAAAAGACAAGAAAAGAAGAGAAAATAAAAGAAAAGAAAGAAAAGAAAAGAACAGAAAGAAAAGAAAAGAAAAGAAAAGAAAAGAAAAGAAAAGAAAAGAAAAGAAAAGAAAAGAAAAGAAAAGAAAAGAAAAGAAAAAAAAGAAAAGAAAAAAAGGCAAGGAAAGGAAAGGCAAGGATAGGAAAAGGGAAGGAAAGGAAAGGAAAGGAAAGGAAAGGAAAGGAAAGGAAAGGGGAAAGGAAAGGAAAAGGAAAGGAAAGGAAAGGAAAGGAAAGGAAAGGAAAGGAAAGGAAAAGGAAAGGAAAGGAAATGAAAAGAAAGAAAAAGGAGAGGATATGAAATGGAAAGAAAAGGAAGGGAAAGGAAAGGAAAGGACAGGAAAGGAAAGGAAAGGAAAGGAAAGGAAAGGAAAGGAACGGAACGGAACGGAAATAAATGGAAAAGAAAAGAAATGAACGAACATAAAAAGGAATACAACAGAAAAGAAAGGAAAAAAGGAAAGAAAATGTTATACAAGTGTTTCGAAGAGATTTTAGGCCGACTTTCTCTTCCAATTTGCGTCGTGCTCCTATTGATTTTTCCAACAAATTGGCGGGAGGAGTCTACTTGTTTTATGCTGACTCCGAACGGCATCTGCAAGGCAGATAAGTTTTCACTGAAAGTTTTAATTGCAGAAATACGCTCGGAGTGCTTGCCAAACACTGCCGAGGGACATCCTTGCTTAGAAAAATTGTCTTCTAATTGAAAAAATTTTGATGGGGCTTTGCAGCCGCCAAATTTGCTATATATAAAGTCGGTTATCGAAAACTTATCGCTTTGTTAGTTAAATGTTATCAATTAGTTATCAAAAAATTTACGATTTATTTTCCAAAAGTTATCAACTTCTTATCAGAATGTTCCCAATACGCTATCAGCGTGTTATCGATGTATCATCGTCGATCCATACGTTTATTAAGAAGTCCAATAAGAAACCGACAAAACTGCAATACCAAGCCGAAACACACCGAAAACCCAACGATAATTAGTCGCTGTCGATAAAAAGTCGATAATCAAGCATTAACTTTGGGTATAAGTCAAAAAATCCTAAACTATTTGCTTCTGGTCATGTTGCCTCATTTGAGAGTTAACTACAACTACTGAACGAGCTTTAGTTAAATTAATGACATTAGCTTTCTAGACGTACACGCATCGAACTTAACGAGTACTTTGTACTCATGCCTTTTTTTCCAGTTTATTATACAATTTTTTTTTTTTTTTTTAAATAGAGGAAATTTCCAAGTTTCCTTGTCATTATAAAAGTTTCATTACTTTAAGGATGAAATTCCTACGGTTAAAAATCATTCCAATTTGAAAAAACAAACGCTTTTTAAGTAACCTTTGTAAGTCATACGAAACAAATTTTTGATTTTCTTTTATTTAATTTTACACACGTGTTGTACCTCTTTCTTTTGTTGTCGTTCCTTTTCATTATTATTATACTCAGTTGAGCAGAGCTCACAGAGTATATTAGCTTTGATTGGATAACGGTTGGTTGTACAGGTATAAAGGAATCGAGATAGATATAGACTTCCATTTATCAAAATCATCAGTATCGAAAAAAAATTCTATTGAGCCATGTCTGTCCATCCGTCCGTCCGTCCGTCTGTCCGTTAACACGATAACTTGAGTAAATTTTGAGGTATCTAGATCAAATTTGGTATGTAGGTTCCTGGGCACTCATCTCAGATCGCTATTTAAAATGAACGATATCGGACAATAACCACGCCCACTTTTTCGATATCGAAATTATCGAAAAATCGAAAAAGTGCGATAATTCATTACCAAAGACGAATAAAGCGATGAAACTTGGTAGGTGAGTTGAACTTATGGCGCAGAATATAAAATTAGTAAAGCTTTGGACAATGGGCGTGGCACCGCCCACTTTTAGAAGAAAGTAATTTAGAAGTTTTGCAAGCTGTAATTTGGCAGTCGTTGAAGATATCATGATGAAATTTGGCAGAAACGTTACTACTATTACTATATATGTGCACAATAAAAATTTGCAAACTCGGAGAACGACCACGCCCACTTTTAAAAAAAAAAATTTAATTCAAGTTTTAAAAGAAAAGTTAATATCTTCACAGTATATAATTAATTATGTCAACATTCAACTCCAGTAATGATATGGTGCAACAAAATACAAAAATAAAAGAAAATTTCAAAATGGGCGTGGCTCCGCCCTTTTTCATTTAATTTGTCTAGGATACTTTTAATGCCATAAGTCGAACAAAAATTTACCAATCCTTGTGAAATTTGGTAGAGGATTAGATTCTAGGAAGATAACTGTTTTCTGTGAAAAAGGGCGAAATCGGTTGAAGCCGCGCCCAGTTTTTATACACAGTCGTCCGTCTGTCCTTCCGCTCGGCCGTTAACACGATAACTTGAGCAACAATCGATATATCGTTACTAAACTCATTTCACGTACTTATCTGAATTCACTTTGTATTGGTGTAAAAAATGGCCGAAATCCGACTATGACCAGGCCCACTTTTTCGATATCGAAAATAACGAAAAATGAAAAAAATGCCATAAGTATGTACCAAATATGAAAAAAGGGATGAAACATGGTAATTGTATTGGTCTATTGACGCTAAATATAACTTTAGAAAAAAACTTGGTAAAATGGGTGTGACACCTACCATATGAAGTAGAAGAAAATGAAAAAGTTTTGCAGGCGAAATCAAAAGCCCTTGGAATCTTGGAAGGAATACTGTTCGTGGTATTACATATATAAATAAATTAGCGGTATCCGACAGATGATGTTCTGGATCACCCTTGTCCACTTTTTGGTCGATATCTCGAAAACGCCTTCACTAATACAACTAAGGCCCACTCCCTTTTAAAATACTCATTAACACCTTTCATTTGATACCCATATCGTACAAAAAAATTCTAGAGTCACCCCTGGACCACCATTATGGCGATATCTCGAAAAGGCATCCACCTATAGAACTAAGGCCCACTCCCTTTTAAAATACTCATTAACACCTTTTATTTGATACCCATATAGTACAAACAAATTCTAGAGTCACCCCTGGTCCACCTTTATGGCGATATCTCGAAAAGGCGTCCACCTATAGAACTAAGGCCCACGCCCTCTTAAAATACTGATTAACACCTTTCATTTGATACCCATATCGTACAAACGCATTCTAGAGTCACCCCTGATCCACGTTTATGGTGATATCCCGAAAAGGCGTCCACCCATAGAACTAAGGCCCACTCCCTTTTAAAACACTTATTAGCACCTTTCGTTTGATACCCATATTGTACAAACGCATTCTAGAGTCAACCCTGGTCCACTTTTATAACGATATTCCGAAAAGGCGTCCACCTATTGAACTAAGGCCCACTCCCTTTTAAAATAATCATTAACACCTTTCATTTGATACACATGTCATACAAACACATTCCAGGGTTACCCTAGGTTCTTTTTACAACATGGTGATTTTCCCTTACTTTGTCTCCACAGCTCTCAACTGAGTATGTAATGTTCAGTTACACCCGAACTTAGCCTTCCCTACTTGTTTTTATTTAACTTTTTTAACTCATTGTTTTTTCTTTGTTAGCATTAACATGTTTAACCTTTGATGTATTGTGTCGATTGTGTTTCATATTTCATTTGAGTGTCAGTGTCACCATTTAACTTTATTCTATGTCAATGCGCAATACTTACTTGCAATACACGCACATAGCGACACATATTAATGTATTACTTATGTATGTGTGTTTACACGCCAATATTCGCAATGAACTACATATTTATCTCAATTGTTTTAAGTACATATTATATATTTTTTAAAGGTCGCACTCAAATGCTTACATGTTAAATACTCGTTTATGTATATGTGAATGTGTTACAGGGGTGCGTGTACTTGGATATCAGCTGCTATCATTAATACTCATACGCCGTGTCTCCAACAATGGTTATTACAACTTTAACCGTAAAACGCATAACCAAAAAATACCACGCAAACGCATAACGGGGGTACCCGTGTGTCCACTTACAAGTTTTTACCGTTACAAATGCACAGTAACAAAATTCATTAGTAACAAGTAAGGAAAGCTAAATTCGGGTGTAACCGAACATTACATACTCAGCTGAGAGCTTTTGAGACAAAATAAGGGAAAATCACCATTTAGCAAAATTAACCTAGGGTAACCCTGGAATGTGTTTGTATGACATGTGTATCAAATGAAAGGTGTTAATGATTATTTAAAACATAGTGAGCCTTAGTTCTATATGTGGACGCCTTTTTCGAGATATCGCAATAAGGGTGGACCAGGGGTGACTCTTGTTGTTGTTGTTGTAGCGATAAGGTTGTTCCCCGAAGGCTTTGGGGAGTGTTATCGATGTGATAGTCCTTTGCCGGAAACAGAACCGGTACGCTCCGGTGCCACAGCACTCTTAAGGTGTTAGCCCGACCATCTCGGGAACGATTTATGTGGCCACATTAAACCTTCAGGCCATCCCCTCCCTCCCCACCCCCAAGTTCCATGAGGAGCTTGGGGTCGCCAGAGCCTCGTCTGTTAGTGAAACAGGATTCGCCGCGGATAGGTGAGGTTGAAAATTGGTTTTGGAGAAGCTATATATTTCGCTGGCAACCTGAAGGGTTGCGCTACACACCCCTTGAATCTGGAATTTTAGTCGCTTCTTACGACAGGCATACCTACCGCGGGTATATTCTTACCCCCTTACCCGCCAGAGATGACTCTAGAATGTGTTTGTACGTTATGGGTATCAAATTAAAAGTATTAATGAGGGTTTTAAAAGGGAGTGGCCCTTAGTTGTATATGTGAAGGTGTTTTCGAGATATCGACCAAAGTGTGGACCAGGGTGACCGAGAACATCTTCTGTCGGGTACCGCTAATTTATTTGTATATGTCATACCACGAACAGTATGCCTGCAAAGATTCCAAGGGCTTTTGATTTCGCCCTGCAGAACTTTTTCATTTTCTTCTACTTAATATGGTAGGTGTCACACCCATTTTACAAAGTTTTTTCTAAAGTTATATTTTGCGTCAAAAAACCAATCCAATTAACATGTTTCGTCTCTTTTTTCATATTTGGTACAGAATTATGGCATTTTTTTAATTTTTCGTAATATTCGATATCGGAAAAGTGGGCGTGGTCATAGTCGGATTTCGGACATATTTTATACAAAGATAAAGTGACTTCAGATAAGTACGTGAACTAAGTTTAGTTAAGATATATCGTTTTTTGCGCAAGTTATCGTGTTAACGGCCGAGCGGAAGGACAGACGGTCGACTGTGAATAAAAACTGGGCGTGGCTTCAACCGATTTTCACAGAAAACAGTTATCGCCCTAGAATCTATGTCCCTACCAAATTTCACAAGGATTGGTAAATTTTTGTTCGAAATATGGCATTAAAAGTATTCTAGACGAATTAAATAAAAAAAAGGGCGGAGTTACGCCCATTTTGAAATTTTCTTTTATCGTTGTATTTTGTTGCATCATATTATTACTGGAGTCGAATATTGACATAATTTACTTTTATACTGTAAAGATATTAAATTTTTTGTTAAAATTTGACAAATTTGAAAATTTTTTTAAAGTGGGCGTGTTCGTCATCCGATTTCGCTAATTTTTATTTAGCACACATACAGTAATAGGAGTAGCGTGCCTACTAAAATCATGATATCTTCAACGACTGCCAAATTACAGCTTGCAAAACTTTTAAATTACCTTCTTTTAAAAGTGGGCGATGCCACGCCCATTATCCAGAATTTTTCTAATTTGCTATTTTGCGTCATACGGTCAACGCACCTACTAAGTTTCAATGCTTTATCTGTCTTTGGTAATGAATTATCGCACTTTTTTGGTTTTTCGAAATTTTCGATATCGAATAAGTGGGCGTGGTTGTAGTCCGATTTCGTTCATTTGAAATAGAAATCTGAGATGAGTGCCCAGGAACATACATACCAAATTTTATCAAAATACCTCAAAAGGTACTCAAGTTATCGTGTTTACAGACGGACGGACGAACGAACGGACGGACATGGCTAAATGAATTTCTTTTTTCACCCAAATCATTTTGATATATAGAAGTCTATATCTATCTCGATTAGTTTATGCCGGTACGGATTACCGTTATGCGAACAAAGTTAATATACTCTGTGAGCTCTGCTCAGCTGAGTATAAACATTGTTACAGATTGTGTGCTGATCAATGAGTTACTTGCTTACTGCGACAAGCTCGAGAAAACCGGTAACTGGATCCTGCTACCTATGTTGTACTGAAACCCCCAACCGAAGAAGAAAAACGCGAAAAGCATGCAGCATCTCCAAAAAACCAATGTGCCTGGTACATTCGGTGACAAATTGTATGTGCACCGTTTGCGCGCAGAAACATTAGTATACGTCTACAAAATACAATATTTTTTGTTTATAGATTCATGTTTTCTAATTTTTTTTTACAATCCGCAAAAAAATTTCCTATTAAAACAAATAAACTGTTAAATATTTGAAGGGTACACAGGTACCAGGTTATGCGTTCGTGTAGGTGTCGACTTTGAGAACGCATATCTGGGGAACCCCTCAACTGAAACCTCCAAGCATTGACTTAGACGATACAGAAATACTGTAGTTTCCTAGATTACAAGGTTCAACACTCTAGTCATAGTGGTTCTCTCACTAAAGTAGTTTAAATTCGCAACTGGACACACGGGTACCCGATTATGCGTTCTAGGGTTAAGATAGCATATCACTAATGGATTATTATTGAAGAGTAAATTTAAACAAAGCGAAACTGAAAAAAATAGAACGAAGTGGCAGGGTAATAACGCTGCTTCTAGGAAAGTAAAAGAAAAGAGAGGAAAGGAAATTAAATTAAAGGAATGGAAAGGCAAGGAACAGATGGGAAAGGAATGGTAAAAAGAAAAGGAGGGGAAAGGAATAGAATGGAAATATTAGAGATTAAAACCAGTCCGAAACCGGACGGCGTATTATCAATTTGTTAGCGTCTTACCAGGTGTTAAAGGTATTTTAGTGATGAGTTATATATTTCCGGTGGGATCTGGGAGCGTTATCCGTATGTTATCGGCACGTTATCGGTTTATCGTCAGTGTGGCATAGACGAGGTATAGACGAGTTATCGATTTGACGAAAACTATGCTCTACAAATCACTTATCGTACCAGTCCTGCTATTTGGTGCAGAAGCAAGGACGATAATAGCCTCAGATGAAGCGGTTCTGGGAATGCTCGAATGAAAAGTTTTTCGAAGGATTTAAGGACCTCTACGCATTAGGGATGGCGAATACCGAAGAAGAGTTAATGTTGAGCTGTACGAGATTTACGCAGACATGAGCATAGTCCAGCGAGTAAAATTGCAGCGGCTACGCTAGCTAGGTTATATTATGCGAATGAAAGATGGCGCTCCGGCAAGGAAAGTATTTTTATCGGAAGCCACCTATGAAAGCAGAGGAACAGGACGAGCTACCATCTGCTGGAAGGATCAAGTGGAAAATGATTTAAATTCCCTTAGTGTTACAAATTGGCGCCTTTTGGCAGGGCGAAGAAGCGATTGGCGCGCGTTGAACGATCATAACTGTTTAAACGTTTAAATACTAATTAAGTAAGTAAATTATATAGCGGAATGGCGTAGTTTTCTTTGAGGTAAGACTAGGGCCGAATGAACAAAACAAGTTAACGACCTATACCGAAAGAAAAAAATACTCACTCTTTTTTTTAGAATATTCCGTGAAGGGCCCTACAATAATAAAATATGCGCATTATAACGAAATTTAGTAAGAATATTGAAGGTTGTTTTATATGGATATCAGCTCAGACAAACAGCCAGTTCAACCTAATCTAAACACTATGTATAAATTCAGTCTATGTCAGTTTATTCACTTGCCAGTTCATCTAAGACAAAAGGCTGTTGTTGTTGTTGTTGTTGTTGTAGCGATAAGATTGCTCCATGAAGGCTTTGGGGAGTGTTATCGATGTGATGGTCCTTTGTCGGATACAGATCCGATACGCTCTGGTAACACAGCACCATTAAGTTGCTATCCCGACCATCTCGGGAACGATTTATGTTGCTACATTAAACTTTCAGGCCATTCCTCCCTTCCCACCGCCAAGTTCCATGAGGAGCTTGGGGTCGCCAGAGCCTCGCCTGTTAGTGAAACAGGATTCGCCGCGGGTAGGTGAGGTTGACAATTGGGTATGGACAAGCTATATATTGCGCTGGCAAGCTGAAGGTTTGCGCTACACAGCCCCTTGAATTTAGTATTTTAGTCGCCTCCTACGACAGGCATACCCACCGCGGATAAATTCTGACCCCCCAACCCGCTGGGGGAAAAGACAAAGAGCTAAATGTAATTGTTGGAATAAATAGCCTTAGGGCTACTTACAGAGCTTCAAGTTCTTAAGAGCTGTCATATAATTTTGACAAATTTAAAAATTAATTCTCGTTTAAACAATTTTAATGCCTTTCCTGAAAATAGGATGGTATATTAAGAATTGTAAGCAATCTCAAAATTGTAAGTCCTTAAAGGAAAATAGATAGACCCACCAATGAATATACCGAAATGAACAGGATGAAGAGCTGAGTTGATTTAGCCATGCCCGTATAACAGTTTGTATGAAAACTAGTCTAGCAATTTTTGAGATATCTTGATAAAATTTGGTGAGCGAGTATACTTAGGTGTTCGATTAGACATTTGTCGGAACCGGCTGGATCGGACTACTATAGCATATATCTCCTATACAACCAATTTTTCAGAAAAATATGATTTTTGTCATATCTTCCTCAATTTAAAAGATTTAAGCTTCAAACTTCAGCATATGCTTTCGAAAAAATGGATGAGATCGGTCGTATATATAGCATATATCCCCCACAACACATTGTTCAGATAAGAAGATTTTCGTAATTACTGCGCCATTTTAACAGCTAGAAGCTTCAAATTTCACCAAATGCTTACGTATATAGCATATTTTGATATCTGAAAAAATCATAGAGATCGGTGTTATATACCCCATATAAACTGTCATAAACTGCCCCCTTTTTAAGGCTAGAAGCTTCAAATTTCATCGAAGGCTTACGTTTACGTCATACATATATTATGGAGATAAGTGATTCATGGTAAAAGTATTTCATACAGACCACAAAAAACATTAAACTTGGCATCCTCACACAAAGTACCTACCTATTTTATTACTTCCTTTATATTACGTCGCTTGAATGTTTGTCCAATTTTCATACAAATCTTGCAAACGATTTTTAAGTAACTTCTCATTGAGCTACAAATGTGAAACTTTACATATAGGTTACAACGCCGTGACAATGCAAAAGAGGAAAAAATCCGTTAGGTGGCGCACGGATCGAAATAATTAGATAAGAAATTGAAAATTTTCAAACCAGCTTTTAAGTAACTTTTCAATGAGCTAGAGACTTGAAATTTCAAACTTAATTCAGAGGTCGACAACAGCCGATGACACGATACAAAAAGATGCGCTAGGGGGCGCACGTTATGAAATATTTAGAAAAATCGTACGAAACGGAGGGAATTTTGGAATTGATTTTTATGTAAGTTCTCATTTAGACTCAAGCGTAAAACTTAACAGATAGGTTAAGACACCGAGAAAATGTAAGAAAAGGAGAAAATAAAAATAAAATAAAACAAGTAAGGAAGGCTAAGTTCGGGTGTAACCGAACTTTACATACTCAGTTGAGAGCTGTGGAGACAAAGTAAGGGAAAATCACCATGTTGTAAAAAGAACCTAGGGTAACCCTGGAATGTGTTTGTATGACATGTGTATCAAATGGAAGGTATTAAAGAGTATTTTAAGAGGAAGTGGGCCATAGTTCTATAGATGGACACCATTTAGGGATATCGCCATAAAGGTGGACCAGGCCTGACTCTAGAATTTGTTTTGTACGATATGAGTATCAAATGAAAGGTGTTAATGAGTATTTTAAGAGGGGTTGGCCTTAGTTCTATATGTGGACGCCTTTTCGAGATATCGCCATAAAGGTGGACCAGGGGTGACTCTAGAATTTGTTTGTAGTATATGGGTATCAAATGAAAGGTGTTAATGAGTATTTTAAAAGGGAGTGGGCCTTAGTTCTATAGGTGGACGCCTTTCCGGTATATCGTTATAAAAGTGGACAAGGTTTGACTCTAGAATGCGTTTGTACAATATGGGTATCAAATGAAAGGTGTTAATGAGTATTTTAAAAGGGCGGGGGCCTTAGTTCTATAGGTGGACGCCTTTTCGAGATATCGCCATAAAGGTGGACCAGGGGTGACTTTAGAATTTGTTTGTACAATATGGGTATCAAATGAAAGGTGTTAATGAGTATTTTAAAAGGGCGGGGGCCTTAGTTCTATAGGCGGACGCCTTTTCGAGATATCGCCATAAAGGTGGGCCAGGGGTGACTCTAGAATTTTTTTGTACGATATGGGTATCAAATTAAAGGTGTTAATGAGGGTTTTAAGAGGTATTGGCTCTTAGTTGTATATGTGAAGGCGTTTTCGAGATATCGACCAACACGTGGACCAGGATGATCCAGAACATCATCTGCCGGGTACCGCTTATTTATTTATATATGTCAAACCACGAATAGTATTCCTGCCAAGATTTCAAAGGTTTTTTATTTCGCCCTGCAGAACTGTTTCATTTTCTTCTACTTAATATGGTAGGTGTCACACCTATTTTACAAAGTTTTTTCTAAAGTTATATTTTGCGTCAATAAACCAATCCAAATACCATGTTTCATCCCTTTTTTCGTATTTGGTATAGAATTATGGCATTTTTTTTATTTTTCGTAATCTTCGATATCGAAAAAATGGGCGTGGTCATAGTCGGATTTCGGCAATTTTGTGTACCAATACAAAGTGAGTTCAGATAAGTACGTGAACTGAGTTTAGTAAAGATTTATCGATTTTTGCTGAAGTTATCATGTTAACGGCCGAGCGGAAGGACAGACGGTCGACTGTGTATAAAAACTGTGCGTGGCTTAAACTGGTTTCGCCCTTTTTCACAGAAATAAGTTATCGTCCTAAAATCTAAGCCCCTACTATTAAAAGTATCCTATACAAATTAAATGAAAAAGGGCGGAGCCACGCCCATTTTGAAATTTTCTTTTATTTTTGTATTTTGTTGCACCATATCATTACTGGAGTTGAATGTTGACATAATTTACTTATATACTGTAAAGATATTAAATTTTTTGTTAAAATTTTACTTTAAAAAAAAAATTTTTTTAAAAGTGGGCGTGGTCCTTCTCCGATTTTGCTAATTTTTATTAGGCGTACATATAGTAATAGTAGTAACGTTTCTGCCAAACATCATCATGATATCTTCAACGACTGTCAAGTTACAGCTTGCAAAAATTTTAAACTACCTTCTTTTAAAAGTGGGCGTTGCCACGCCCATTGTCCAAAATTTTACTAATTTTCAATTCTGCGTCATAAGGTCAACCCACCTACCAAGTTTTATCGCTTTATCCGTCTTTAGTAATGAATTCTCGCACTTTTTCGGTTTTTCAAAATTTTCGATATCGAAAAAGTGGGCGTGGATATGGTCCGATATCGTTCATTTTAAATAGCGATCTGAGATGAGTGCTCAGAAATCTACATACCAAATTTCATCAAGATACCTCAAAATTTACTCAAGTTATCGTGTTAACGGACGGACGGACGGACGGACGGACATGGCTCAATCCATTTTTTTTTTTTCGATCCTGATGATTTTGATATATGGAAGTCTATATCTATCTCGATTCCTTTATACCTGTACAACCAACGGTTATCCAATCAAAGTTAATATACTCTGTGAACTCTGCTCAACTGAGTATACCAATTTTAAAGAGTATACAACATTTAAACCATTATATAAATGGACAAAAGCCAGCGAAAAATGTCTCCTTATATAAAGACATATTCTTGCTAAACTTTTATTTTTAGAATTTGACATAGAAATTGCAAAATATTTATGAGAAGTAAAAATATAAAAGTGGAGCGCAATTGATTGACTAATAACATCTCCTTTCCTACCAACTTTCCAATCCAAGTAATGTGCACTCCACTTTTTTTATTTTTACTTCTCATAAATATTTTTGCAACTTCTATGTCAAAATTTAAAATAAAATTTTAGCAAGAATATGTCTTTATGTATGTAAGGAGACAGTTTTCGCTGACTTTAGTCCATGTATATAAAGGAAGTATTTTAAATTTGTTTATTTTATTTTTATTTATTATTTTTTATTTGATATTTATCTTAAAAATCGCTTAGGTGTGTACATCTGTTCACTATATATTTTATGTTTTATACAGCCGATTATTTGGATATTACGAATGGGATAAAATTATTCTCCAGCCCTATTCATGAAAGGTATGAAGTCCTCGGCACAGCCGAATTCAGTACCATCCTTACTTCTTTAATTTCTTATTGATTAAACTCAGATACAATTATGTTTACCACCCATGTATATGGAATAACCCTAGTGATTTTTATGTAATTCTAGATAAGTACATTGAAACTTTCGCACACTATCGTTGGTTAGCCTTTCGATTTATTTTGCTTTTATTCAAGACTTGGCTTTTAAGTGTCCAGACAATATTTCGTTACAGGAACTTGTAGTTTTTTATGAATTTCTTTTTTTTTTTATTACCAAATAAAAAAATAAAAATATTGCAACATCACTTCACATTCAAATGCAATAACCAATCAACTTTCACACCAAAGATTTTCACCCGTCTTTTTTTTTTTTTGCTGCCCTTCCTTATGCTAACCGTGATTTTCATTTTACTCTTTCAACCACCTTCAAACAAACTGTCAACCCAAAGCTCACATTCAAGGTAGAATTACACATACTAAATGGTATATGTATGTATGTGTAGGTGTATGCTGTTTGTATGTATACTCACATGCCTATTTCAATTGTTTGTGAAAACACGAAGAAAATTTTTCATTTGTCTTATCAGCCAATTGCAGAAAATATGATGCTTTATGAAATAGATTATTTATTTGCTTTATTATTTATACTTTTTTCTTTAAACTGTGAAACTTTAACGTTCTGAATTTTCAAATTTCTTAAGATTTAACACTTATTTCACTCGTCTACAAAATTGCAAAATCGCGAAGGCCAACCGAACGATATGAAATTCGATTTTTCTTGTTTTACAGCCAAAGAAAATTTCGTCACTTCTCACATATTTTTCATGTAATTTTTCACATATGTATATGTTTATGCTTAAACTTTTTTCCAAAATATTCTAGTATTTATACTTGAAACTGATATTTCTCTGCAATTTTTTTGCAGTAAGTAAAGCGACAAAAAACTAAAATGTGCCCCACATAGAGCAAGGACAATTCTTTAGTATTTCCTTTAACTGCTCTTGCTATTAGTGCTGCTGCTGCTTTTGCCTTTGCGATTGCTACTGTGCTACTCAATTACTTGAAATTCTTTTACTGGTTTTTCGCTCAACTTCTTGTTGCCTTTACACTCGCTCAATTTCACGCAAAGCAAAGCTGTCACAGTGAATTTCTTAACAACAACTCAACAAACACAAATTCAACATAACTCGAACAGTTTATTCAAGCTACACCTACACACACACACATATTGTTATATCATTAACATTTATTTATCAAAATTTCTTTTACTCTGTTACTCTCTGCCTAGGCTATGCGAGCAGCATAAACCATCTACATTGTATATTTGTCCACCATGGCGTATGAGTTGCGCGCTAAAGCGCATTAAATTCAATTCTCATTTTCCGTTAAGCGAATGAGCGCGCTATTTATGCCAGTGTGGGTGTGTTGTTTGTATGAAAATAGAGCGTGCGGAAATGATATGAGTTAGTGAGAGGAAATAATTATGTTATTTTACTTGCTTGACTTTTGCGTTACTCATTCGCTTGTACTCAGTGTTCAATTCAAATTCTTTAACATAATCAGTTTCATTGAGCTGAATTGTGCTGAGCTGGTTGACAGTTACCCTTTATAATACTCAAGTGATAAGGGAGCTTGAATTTCATGTGATGACCGCGTAATAAAGTTAATTTTTTTTCAAATTACCTCAAAAGGTTTTTTTTGGTTCAAGTTGGCGTGAGTTAATGTTAACTCTTAACCTCATATGTCAAATTGATCTGTTGCGTTAGCGTCTGTAGATTTTTGACAAGACATTTAAAATGCCTAATGTGATAAGTAAGGTTATGTTTGTTGATGGTACACTCAGAACACGCGCAAAGAACAGCTCAGACAATATTGATTGTACTGATGTATAAGTTAATTCAGCCAATTCTAAATTCTCCCGATTTGAGAATATAAATGAGGTTATATCAGGTTTTGAGAGTTTGCATGGGAGTATTTTAAACCTCGGCTCTTTTCATTGTAACAGTCCTCTTTGAACGCCGCTTGGTATTTTACTAGACGCTTTCTAATTGAAAGACAGGCGTTGAAAAATGTATTAATCTGAAAAGTGAATGAAATCGAGACAAATAAACATAATCTGAATTAGAAACTGAACTTAAAGTTTTTCTTTCAAAACAAGAGCACAAAAAAAGAAGACATACTAGGTAATTCAACTCATATGGAGCTACATAAGTGCCACCTTTCTCCAGACGTATACTATTAACGGACTTAGGTAAAATTTTGAAAAAATTTAACTGTATCGCGGAAAGTGCGATCGAGGGAGGTCTGGGAGTGCCTGCCTTCGCTTGCGATTGCATCGAACTATTTTGTGATTGATATTATAAGGGTCCCGGGCCATAGTGATATCTTAGCCCGCATCGGTACAACTGTAGCGGATGAAGAAGATGACTGTAGGCGTTCCCGAGATGGTCGGGCTAGCACCTTAATTGTGCTGTGGTACCGGAGCGTACCGGATCTGTATCCGGCAAAGAACCATTACATCGATAACACTCCCCAAAGCCTTCGGGGAGCAACCTTATCGCTACAACAACAACAACAACAAGATAACTGTAGGGATTTCGGGATACTGCTGGCCACCAGTGGTTTGCTCCTGCATAGATGGGCCTCGAATCAGCTCAGCAAGCGTTGGGCGGACACCACCACTTGCAGAGAAGCAATATCTTTCTGACCGGAAGCGAATGGTAGGAGGTATGCCGAAATAATTGGGTTCACTAAGGCTCAGCTATCAAGGGTCATTGGAGTTTTGTCCAATGGCAATCTATGCGGTGCTTCTCAATTCCAATATGGAAACGCTATCCTGCTGTAGCTGTATGGAGGATAATGAGGTGAAATCATCGAATCCCTTTATGTTTGATTGCACAGCTTTTGTCAGAAGTAGGCGAAATTACTTTGGTCGCAACTCATTTAAATCTCCGGAAAATATATCCAAGGTTGAGTTCGGTCTCGTCCGAAACTATATATATAGTTACGTCCCCGTTATTTTATTGTATGTGGTATCACACGGGACCTTCATGCTGTCCAGCTATGCAGCTATCACGCAACCTAACCTCCCCTAACTGTATTGCATATTCCTGAACCATTTTAGGACTGCTTCTGCATTATTCCGAATTGGTCCCGAAAAAGTTTTGAAATGATTCAAAAAATAGTCCCGAAGTGTAGCCGAAAGATTGTTTGAACTATCCCAAAATTGTGCTGAAATAATCCCAAAACGATTTTGAAGTTGTCCCGAAATGATACTTAAATAATTTAGAAGTGATCTTGAAATTGTTCCGAATCGGTTCCGAAATAGTGGAAATGATTCCGAAGTTTTCCCGAAATGCTACCTAAAATACTCCTGAAGTGATCCTGAAGCTGTTCAGAATTGATTTCAATATAGTGATGAAATTATTCTGAAGTCATGCTGAAATTTTCACGAAACGGTGCCGAAGTAGTCTCAAAATGATCCAATAATATACGATACAGATTCATCCGCTTAAACATTTTATCGAAGTCCATCAATTCTTTACATTTTTCATCGCCGTACATTTAATTGGACTTCAATGAAGACTTTCTTTGTGATGTGAACTTAAATGGGAGCATATGATCAATTTCCCTTCCTCTGTGAGGCTATCTGAGTCATATTGTCTGCAGTCGTCCAATCGCCAAAGAAAGGGGTGAATGGAATCCTCTGTAATGATGTCCGTAATTACTCTTACTGCAGATTAATTGAAAAGAAACCTCATTATTATTCTATCCACAGAAAGTTCTCTGCTCTCATAGTGGATTTCTCTTCAAGAGGTAACCCAGTTATGGTCGTACGACGCTATCGGCATCGTTTTTATCGTTTGCGATTAAAAAGGAGTATATCCATTTCAGTGGACCAAGGAGATCAGCTTTTTACTGACAGAATCTGTCAAAAAATCCTAATAAGTTAAGCCTCATCGTGTATCCTGGTCGCAATCATTCCTTTATACAATAACACCAATCCCTCGAGCTGGCTACAGTCTAATCTGCTCTTAAAGAAAAATTTTAGGTTATAATCTCAGCCAACCTATAGTTCCTCAATACTTTCCACTCTCGACTTGGTGATATATTCGCCAAATCTCTGAACATGGCTTCGAGTCGTCTCATTCTCAAGAGCTCTGATGTGAGTCACCAACCAGGGCAGGCAGCATACCAATTACGTCATATGAATACTCCAAATAGTGAGGTAGCCCCATTTTCCTCAATAATAAACACCGCAAACATTTCAAAAGTAGTTTTTAAAGGTGTCAGTAAAGATTCTCCAGCTAATTGCAGTAAAGGCAGAATCCCCATGTATGAGTACGGAAAGGAAGCATAGGTACCGTTCACAGCGCTGCCAGAAGATGTAAGGTCCGGGGCCGCGTAAAGTTTTCCAAGTTAATTTCTTAAACTATTCACTGTAATGTGTGTAATCCATCGGTTTTTTCTTTATCGCGAAAACGTAGTCAGTCTTTTTGTCGAGATGTTAACGATTACGGCATACAAACTGAAAGTTATTGGGTATTTATCAAAGTTCATATATATTTGATCAGAAATGTATCGATTTTTAATAATTTACTGCGAAAAGTAATGATTTACTATCAAAAAGTTAATGACTCGTTACCAAAAAGTTATTGATTTGTTATCGTAATATTATCGAATTATAATCGAACAGTTTTCGATTGTTTATCCAATAATAATCGGCATATTATCAAAAAGTTATCGATTTCCGTCGGATTATAGCCAATTTTTCATCGGCGTATTATCGATAAGTCAAACAAAAGTTATCAAGTTGTAAAGGAAACGTTATCGTTTGGTTATCGAAATGTTTTCGATTTGCTGTCACAAGACTTCGATTTGTTATCGAAAAGACATAGCTTTGTTTCAAACCGTTATTTACTAGGTATCAAAAAGTTATCAATTTGTTGTCGAAAAATTATCGATTTATTATAGAAAATATATATTATAATGTATCAAAAAATAATCGATATAGTTTCAGAAAGTTATCGTTTCTTTATCGAAAGGTTATGCATTTGTTCCGGTAACAAACATCATAAAGGTACAAGCCCAACCATATCGAGAGTAATTTAATATGACCACATTGAACCTTCTAGGCCATCTCTTCCCCCATGGAACTTGCGATCGTCAGAGCCTCGACTGCAAAAGAAACAAGATACGTCACGTGTAAGTGAGGATAACAGTTGGGTTGGAAAATCTATACAACCCCTTGAATTATTTGGTTATTTTAGTCGCCTCTTACGACAGGCATACCTGACATGGGTAATTCTAAGCCCCCTTATCCGCTGGGTTCGCCCTTTGCCGTATGTAGCTGTATTACAGTACTGAATATGAATGTTATTAGGAGTTAAAGGCACTAGCAACCAAGACGAAGAAGACAAAATGGTCTTATGAACTTGAAATCTTTGGTCAGCTAGCTCTTTACGACAAGAAAGCAATATACGGGGAACAAATTTACGTACCAAATAATACCCTTGACCTCTTTAGACGATAAATTAGCAACTAACCAGCCACAAACCTATCGCACGATCTCGGCGTCTTAAGTGCTGCCACCTTTGAAGCATCTGGCGTCAAATTGACTCTTGTCTGTTACATTGTTGAATCGTTAAATACCTTAGGTGGCAATAAACGCAGGATGGCAGCGAAAATTGTTTGCACTTCAAATAAAAAAAAAAACTTAAGGAAGGCCAAAAATTATGAAAACAATGAAACAACAACAAATGAAAAATTGTTTCAACGCGACAACAAAGAGGCGTCATATATAGTGAGAAGAGGCTACTTTTTAGAAAGAGAATGGCAACAAGAAATTAGAAATAATGAGCAGCAAGAAAATGAAAACAACAATAGTTCAAAGGACAATGGCTGTAGAAATGATTGGTTACCAAACGCATTGACTAACAATAAACAATTAAGGTCTTTAAGCATACGGGGCAGAGATGAAATGAGTGCACGATTATGATGGATTGCGAAATATTCACAGTGCTAAACGTAATCGTATGAATATGTACACTTTATAATACATGTATGTAATTAGGGTGGGTCGATTTGTATGGACGAAAGTTAACCGATATCGAGCCTTCGATTTTTCAATAGGATTTGAGCTCAGGAAAAAAAGTTCCACTACGCATACCCAAAAAAATAATTTTCGAGCCTGCGAAATTTCATTTTTTGAGTTTTTTCGACTTTAATTTTTAAGGTTTTTCATATGTATCGACAACGATTTCAGTTGACATTTTTGGGTCGGAGAGGGTATACATGAAAATTTTAAATCAAGTGCAAACTTTTAGTAGTAGATCATGAAAAAAAACTTAAAAATCAAAGTCGAAAAAAAGTAAAAAAAAAAATGGAATTTCGCAGGTTTGAAAATTACTTTTTTGGGTATGTGTGGTGGAACTTTTTTTTCCTGAGCCCAAATCCTATCGAAAAATCGATGGCGAAATATCGGTTAATAAATCGACCCACTAATGTACATATGTATATGCACATTACATAGGCATATTAAGGATGAAAGAAACAAGTGGCGGCTTATTGCTAGAAGGGAGATTTAAGTTGTTTTATTTTTAGGAATTTAATTTTGCATTAAGTAGGATTTGGAAATATTTTGAATTGGCTTGGGATTACGAAATTGTCTTAAGTCTGTTAGTATTCAAAGTGCCGCTGGAATCCTTTGCTGTATACACTATTTTGAGAATAATAAGGCATGAAATTAGAAGCTGGAAGAAAAAATAAATAGACGAAGTAATTTCAATTTTAAAACAACGTTTACGCCTGCTTTCCATACTAAGGCTGGGTTAGGCCGATCCGTGAGAGCCTAACATAGAGTGAGTGATTCCATAGTGTTACCAAAAGTTTGCTGAACAACAAAATTGAAAATCTCTATCAAAAACTAAAACCTATGTTATAAAATAACTGCATCCACTTGACACATACTAGACGTTTTCCAGCACCCATACTACTGCTACCTCTAGATCTAAAAGCTGTGTCATTCCTGGTAGCCGGAGACTTTGCCGGGCGTGCGCAGGGTACGAGGGCAGTACGTGCTAGATCGTTTGCTCCAGCAATACGCACTTCCTATAACTACTACCACTGACGAAGCCAAGTTTAAAAGCATGTCATATCAAAAGTCAGCGTCCATCATAATCCTCCTTTCATTTTAGAAATAAGTGTAACTTTGTTAGTCTAAGGGCGTAAGATCATGATTTTCGAGTAGTTGATAAGTGCAATACAAAGCTTTATAGCTTCAAAGCTTCCGTAAACCAATTATGAACCACACCTACGCGAGGGGAATCCTGTTACAAATATGATTGTATCATACACATATATAGCCGGCGAGGCTCTGGCGACCCCAAGTTTCTCAAGGAACTATGGGGTGGGGAAGGGAGTGTAGGCAGAATGGCCTAGAAGTCTTAATGTGGTCATGTTACTCGTTCCCGAGATGGTCGAGGTAGTACCTTAATAGTGCTTTGTTACCTGAACGTACTGGTTCGATATCCGATAGAGCACCCTCAACCTCTAAAGCACTTCCCAAACCCTTCGGGGAGTGTCTTTATCGTTATTACAACAACAACAATGATTTCTGACCCTTTCACACTAAAGTATTGGTAATCTGCTACAGTGTTTAATCTATCGCATTGCATTTCTAGATGGTGCCCGAGTAGGAACCCGATATAATAAATTTATACTTGTACGAAACTATTTAATACTTATATGAAACTTTTTGAAGCTTGTATGAAATTTTGTACTAGTATGAGATTTTGTAGTTGTATGAAACTATTTAACACTTGTATGAAAGTACCTATATAAAACTTTCTACTTATATGAAAGTTTTTAGTATTATGGAAAGAACTACTTGCATGAAACTTCGTACTTGTGTGAAACTATTAGGTATCGATACAAGCTTTACCTCAAGAAACGCTCTACAAATATTGAGATTGAAAACAAGGTTGTTCCTGAAAGTGAATTTCATACAAATATCGTAATTGAATGTGAATATTTTGGAATTTGAAGGGATCTGTGGATATATATATAACAGTATATAACTGTATTATTCCTTTTAATGAAGAGAGAGAGAAGGTGGAAACAAGGCTTGTCCTTGCAGAAATTAAAGTAGGACTTCTTATCTTACCGCTTTCCATTTAAAAAAAACTGACATCAGCAACAGATTATTACAGCTGCTGCAACGGTTGAGAAAATTCCTACTGCTACAGATGATTTTCGGCCGAAGATCAAGAGTTCTGAATTTATCTTATACTCATAACGCCGCCTAATACGTTCAAAAGGATGGCAGAAAAAACGAATAGTGTCCCTAATAAGGTCGCAACGACGAAACTGATGATTTACCTCCATACCGTATTTGACCTACCGAGCACGTGATTCAGGCTCCTATTACTTGTTCGTATGAGCAACCGAAAAATCTGTGGGTTTATGGCAATTTGCTAATACTGGGAATCAACAGGCTTGTTGGAAAGCACAACCCTCTTAGTATAAAAACCTAGACTAGGGGGAAAATTTTATCCTATGAATGTCCTAGCTTAGTTCGTTAAATTCCTAACTACATTTATCTCTTCATGGAATATAGTCTAGTAGTCTAACCCAAGGTAAACGCATTCCTTATGTACCTAGCTAAGTGCTATGAGAAGTAAGCTGCACCTGCGAACCTTTCAAATGGAATGTGAAGATGTGCCCTTTGGTCTGAAAACAGCTGCTACTATTGTCAGCTTGGCTGACTGAGCGAAACAAGCAGCTGGACTAACATCGAGGCGAAAAAACACATCACTTTAAACACAGCTTAATGGGGTTTTTTGCTCAAAGGAAAACGGTGATTTTTGCATGCTTGAAGAACACTTAACTAAACAAAAGTGAGCTTCAGCTGATTAAATAGAAGCTCAGATAACGTACGTGCAAGCTTTGTAGGTTGTAAATACCCGCCACAGTAGCAGAGAAACAGTCACTGTATCTAATAATGTCTTATCGCCCTAGAAAGCGAAAGCATGTACTTAACATACATTTGCATTTCTAGTCGCCAATGATCTTGAAAATGATATAAAAGGCGCTTCCCCATAGCTTATAAGCAACAAGTCAGCATTCAGCATTGAAGCGATCAAAAGCTCGACTAGCAAATTGAAAAAAGTAATTGTCTGGCATACTCAAAGAAAAAGATGAAACTCATATTTCTTGCTTTCTCCGCTGTACTACTTTGCAGTGTAATGATGTCTGCTGATGCTGGTAAGCCTCGTCCACGTCCACGTGTAATTCGCATTCGCATCATACGCATTATTCCAATTCGTCGTGGACGTCGCGATGTGAGTAAGACTGTTGCTTCACAGTTACCTGCTACTGAAGATTTTAACACAATTACCAATGGAAAACTGATCACCACAAGCGATCCAGATACCCTAATCTACAGACATAACTTCAAAAATGGTGATGTGACACAATTAGAGATTGCACGGCTTTGTGATACAGTACGACAGCAAATTAAGGAGAAGACAGGTGAGGATGTAGACTTCGAGGTGGAGGCGTTACCCATAACAGAGGAGTGATGAAAAATAAAACATATAAATTTTTTTAAATGTTAAATTATTTGCTGTTAATTACTTTAGTAAAATTATTGAAAAAAAGCTTTGTTTTGATATTTATCTCAAAAATATTTCCACTCACTAAAAGTATGACTACTTCAATTGAAGTGGTGAGTTATTCGATATCATCATCAACAATCTCATACTGATCTCCTCTCCTGTTAATTGGCTTCTAAACGTCACACGATTTTAGCCGTGTCCAAGAGGTTGATTAGCACAATACTAAACTTTATAGCGTTAGAGCTTCCGCAACCCAATTTTCAACCGCACCTACGCGAGGGGAATCTTGTTACAAGTATAAACTTATTATACACATATTCAGCAGGCAAAGCTCTGGCGACCCCGAGCTCCTCATGGAACGAGGGGGTTGGACTAAAAGATTTAATGTCGTCATGTTAATCGTTTCCGAGTTGTTGGACTAGTACCTCAATGGTGCTTGTTACTGGAACATACCTGATCTATAGCCGGCAAAGGGGCATACGCATCGATTACACTCCCCAAAACCTGCGGAGAGTGGCTTCATATTTAATACAACAACAACAACAACAACAACAACAACAGCCGTGTCCAGCACAGCGTTGATATTTCTTCCTTGCAAATAACCGACCACAACAAAATCACTAAAGGATTAAGAGTCCATATACATATTGTAACGAATTTGGGGAAATCCTGGTTATTATGCACTTCTGCTAACGTTCGAATCGCTAAATTGTTGAATAAATCACTCCTATATTCAGTATTGCAAACTGGTTTTTATTTAGATAACTTTGGCAGTAGTACCATTATACTTCACAATTATACCGCACTTCGCAACTTATAGCGTGTTTAAATCAAACTGATTCGTTATTACTCAGCTTGCGCTGCTTTTATACTCTCGGTTTCCTCGTTCACCCATTTCTCCTAAAGTCTAGTAATTTGGCGAACTGTTGTAACTCATGCTTGGTTAGTTACCAGCTATATACAAGCATATCTCTAGTCCACGCCTCTCCCATAGCCATACGCGTGTGTATGTGTGAGTACCTACTTCGGCTGATGACTATATCTGTGTGTGTGAGGTATCTCTTCGTTGCTTTGTACATAAGTGTGGCTAGCTTTAATAGAGACGCCATCATACATGTTGAGGTCCGACATCTGGTTCCCCCCATAAATTCAGAAACACATTTTTTCAGAAAACATTAGTCAGAACCCTTTTTTCAGAAAGTCAAAATTCAAAAACAAAAATTCAGAAATCAGTATTCAGAAGTCAAAATTTTATATTTTTTTGTTGTCGGATTACTTTCTGAATTTTGATTTCTGAATTTTGCCTTCTGAAATTTCACTTCTGACTTCTGAGTTTTGACCTCTGAATTTTGTCTTTCTGAAAAAAGGGTTATGACTAATGTTTTCTGAAAAAATGTGTTTCTGAATTTTTGATTTCTGAATTTATGGGGGGCACTGCGACATCTAGATGCCTTATTAGCTGATTTGCAGTTGATCAGGAACCAATGGGAAACAATTTTAAACGAATGCAAAACAGTTGCGATTCAATTGAACATCTCGCTAAAGTTTCCGGACATTCGAAAGAGAAAACCCAATAGACGTTTTGAAGATACTGGAAATGAGATGATTACGGATGATCCAGGGTCTGATTTTAAAAACAATACATTCTTGGTAATCGTCGATTTGGTAATCACTGGCATTACTGAACGATTTGCAGCTATGAGAATTTTGAGCGAGACGTTTTCCTTTTTATGGCAATTTGAAGACATGGATGAAACTACGGTTCGGGCGAGTCCAGCAAAACTTGTCGAAAAATGCATTTCGGACGTTTTTCAGAGCTAAAAATGCGAAATAATTCACTTGAAACACATTTACGAAGCAAATTTTGATAAAGGTCTGTCACTACTGGAATTGCTAAATGCCATCTATGTTCAAAATCTCCAAAATTTCAATTTTCCCCAACATTTGTGTTGCTTTACGTATCTTTTGCACTATAGCTGTCACTGTAGCTAGTGCAGAATGTTCTTTCAGCCTCCTTTCAAGAATCAAAAACTTTCATAGATCGTGTTCATCTCAAGAGTGAGTTTCAGGACTTGCCACGCTTTGTGTTGAATCCGTTTTGGCAAGACAGTTAAATTTTGATATTATTATTAGGCCACCGTGGTGTGATGGTAGCGTGCTCCGCCTATCACACCGTATGCCCTGGGTTCAACTCCCGGGCAAAGCAACATCAAAATTTTAGAAATAAGATTTTTCAATTAGAAGAAAATTTTTCTAAGCGGGGTCGCCCCTCGGCAGTGTCTGGCAAGCGCTCCGATTGTATTTCTGCCATGAAAAGCTGTCAGTGAAAACTCATCTGCCTTGCAGATGCCGTTCGGAGTCGATATAAAACATGTAGGTCCCGTCCGGCCAATTTGTAGGGAAAAATCAAGAGGAGCACGACGCAAATTGGAAGAGAAGCTCGGCCTTAGATTTCTTCGGAGGTTATCGCGCCTTACATTTATTTTTTATTTATTATTAGAAATTTTACAGCGAAAAAGGCAAGAAAATCCACTCTTTGATATCCGAACTTTCTATATTGGATAATTTAAATTTATAATCATCATTAAATTTATCAGAAATGTATTAAAATGTTAACAAATAACTAGAAAAGATTATTTGAAACAATATGTGGCTGTTAAAGAATTTTATTTTTATGTTACAATAAAACAGTGTAAATAGTAAATATTCTGCGTTAATTTTATTTTCAGTTCTTAGTCCAAAAGTCATTTAGTTGATGTGGCAAAAACAGCCTAGCCCTTTACTCCAGTGCTTATATCAGGGGCACTTCTACGAAGGCTGTGCTGAACTTATATTCAACTTTATAATGCGGTTAGAATGAATACAGTCCCGCTCTGTAGCGACATCAGATTAGGTCATGTTTCTGGGGATGAAATATATGCCAATATCAAACAAAATATAGGCCTTCTAGCATCTTTCAGATAGAATTTACAGCCATGATGGCGGCCAATCGATGACTGATATCTAAGAATTCCACTGCCTATTTACTCTGGCAGTCAAGCAACAATCAAAGCCCTACCTCTGGGTAGAATTGGCTACAGCAGTGATATAGTACCAGGTGGTTACAGTAGTGTACTATACTGTCGATGAATTTTCTAGGCACAACACTGAACCGACCAATTTGAACCAGCTGCCTGACATTTCTCCTCCTCTAGCTACGTGCAACTACTGGCTCGGTACTTTTATCAGCAAGAAATCGAATGCCAAATGGACACTGGATCCCTTATTCATGGTGTCCAGACAAACTTGGCCAGCTTAAATGAGAACTGAACTGCGTTCTTAATCATTTTTAAACATTTCTCCTTAGGCCCTTGGGAATTAAGATCATTCTTCGAAATCGCTCGCTTTGATACTTCAAAAATAAAATAAATTTTATTATTTTATAACAATGGCTACATTCTCGAAACCCTTTACTAGCTATTTGTACTATTACACAGTCCGAGGTCTTTGGAAACTACTTAATGTGTACTTTTTATCAGCAGAGCTCACAGAGTATAGTAATTTTGTTTGCATAACGGTACCCCGTAACGGCATAAACTAAACGAGATAGATATAGACTTCTTTCTATATATCAAAATGATTTGAGCGAAAAAAGAAATTCATTTAGCCTTGCCCGTCCGTCCGTCCGTCCGTCCGTCCGTAAACACGATAATCTGAGTAAATTTTGAGGTATCTTGACGAAATTTGGTATGTACGTTTCTGGGCGCTCATCTCAGATCGCTATTTAAAACGAACGTAATCGGACTACACCTTTTTCGATATCGAAAATTTCGAAAAACCGAAAAAGTGCGATAATTCATTACCAAAGATGGATAAAGCAATGAAACTTGCTAGGTGGGTTGACCTTGTGACGCAGAATAGAAAATTCTTAAAATTTTGGACAATGGGCGTGGCACCGCCCACTTTTAAACGAAGGTAATTTAAAAGTTTTGCAAGCTGTAATTTGGCAGTCGTTGAAGATATCATGATGAAATTTGGCAGAAACGTTACTCCTATTACTATATGTGTGCTAAATAAAAAAAAGGTATAATTAGCAAAACGGATGGCGAACACGCCCACTTTAAAAAAAAAAAATTTTTAAGTCAAATTTTAACAAAAAATATAATATCTGATTCCAGTAATAATATGGTGCAACAAAATACAAAATTAAAACAAAATTTCAAAATGGGCGTGGCTCCGCCCTTTTTCATTTAATTTGTCTAGAATACTTTTAATGCCATAAGTCGAACAAAAATTTACCAATCCTTGTGAAATTCGGTAGGGCCATAGCTTCTATGACGATAACTGTTTTCTGTGAAAATGGGCAAAATCGGTTGAAGCCACGCCCAGTTTTTATACACAGTCGACCGTCTGTCCTTCTCCTCGGCCGTTAACACGATAACTTGAGCAAAAATCGATATATCTTTACTAAACTTAGTTCACGTACTTATCTGAACGCACTTTATCTTGGTATAAAAAATGGCCGAAATCCTACTATGACCTCGCCCACTTTTTCGATATCGAAAATTACGAAAAATGAAAAAAATGCCATAATTCTATATTAAATATGAAATAAGGGATGAAACACGGCAATTTAATAATGGTTTATTGACGCAAAATATTACTTTAGAAAAAACTTTGTAAAATAGGTGTGACACCTACCATATTAAGTAGAAGAAAATGAAAAAGTTCTGCAGGGCGAAATCAAAAGCCTTTGGAATCATGGCAAGAATACTTTTCGTGGTATTACATATATAAATAAATTAGCGACACCCGACAGATTATGTTGTGAGTCACCCTGGTGCGCATTTTGGCCGATATCTCGAAAACGCCTTCACATATACAACTAAGGGCCACTCCCTTTTAAAATACTCATTAACACCTTTCATTTGTTACCCATATCGTACAAACACATTCTAGAGTAACCCCTGGTTCACTTTTATGGCGATATCTCGAAAAGGCGTCCACCTACACCTTCACATTCCAGGGTCGTCCTAGGTTCATTTTCCTACATGGCTATTTTCCCTAATTTGACAAAGGATGAAGGAAAATCGTTCCAGAAAACGTCATCCTTGGTCTACAATTTGGTCGATATTTTCCAAACGTATGTGATGTGGAATTAAAAACCACTTGAAAACCATCTACGAAACCTTAAGAAACCAACGCAGCTAAGATCTCAGCTATGTAATTTTCGGTACACCCGAACTTAGCCTTCCTTACTTGTTGAAATTATTTATTTTCTAATTTCTTTAATAAATAGTAGGTACATTTTATTTCGATAATTTAATAAATATTTTGACCGTTGCTCTTTTTTTAGAAATTCAGTTGAACTATAGGAACCTGCAAATCAGCCATTTTCAATCCTCAATACTCGCTCCCTCCCTCTTTTATTTTACTCAGCCAAACATATGAGTAAGACCCACACCGCCAAAGTAGTCTCGTTGTCCACTCAATGGACCACTAGTCCACTTCGAACCGCTGCCCGTAAGATCAAAACGTGTATTACGATCCCGCGAGGACCAAATATTCGCTTTACCTGCCAACTCCACCTGACTGCCGAAGTTAGGAATGGTGCTCTTCGTCAAACTAGCTGCATGACCATTAATGTGTGAGTAATCCAAACCAAAACCGTTACGCTCAAATTCCACGCCATTTTTCAAAAGAGTATTCTGTGACTTGAAAGCGTTTGCATCCAAATTGTGCACACCGTTGTTAAAGAGATTGGCATTCAAACTCTGGGTCACTGTGTCACGCACACCGGGTGTATGAGTCTTCGATATGGCGGCACCCAAGCCATTGCTGAAAGAAACAAGCAAATAATAGGAATTTAGTTTTGTTCAATAAAATTCTTTGTCGGCAGCTCATACTTACTTGTTATAGGACACCGTACCACCAGTGGTTACTGGTCCACGATCGGTGTTTGCATCAGCAAAAGCGCTAGCAATTAAATTATGATTTGGATTACCAATAGCATTAGCGATTTGCAGGCGTGCATCGGCGCCACCGTTTGGATTACTGGCCAATGCGCCAACTACACCAACATCACGTGCCACACGTACCAAAAAGGGACGTGTTGGTCGGCTCGGCGGTGGATAATAAAGTAAAGTTTGAGCGCGTACACGCTGTGGAAACGCTGCAACGATGCTGTTGATTGCAAGCGTAGTGACAATTGTGTAGATGAAGAGTTTCATTTCTATTGCTGTGAATGAGACAAGAAATTTTCTGTGCGGAGTATGCTTGTTGAAGCTGTGGCCGGTTGACTGATGCTCAATAAGGCGCTCAGACAGGTTTAAATACACGACCAAAAACAGCGTTCAATCGCAAAAATTGTTTGAGGGAGAGTCTTAACGGTGATTTTTTCGTAATCAACTTACTCAGAGTAAAAAATGTATGAGTTTGCACAAGCTAAGAAACGTCTTATCAATTTTGGATTCTTGGGATTTACATGTATACACACACACATGTACCAACACGGTTGCATGAATAATTAAGTTAGGTACATAACTGCACTGTCAGCGAACCAAAAATCCCCTTCCTTAATGAACTTGCGATTGGGTGACCCTACGTGTGAAATACAAAATCATTTAACCGCTGATGTATGGGGCGATCATTGTAGGCGCTGTCTTAACAATACTAGGTTACGCCCATAGTGTTATCAGAATTTGTTTGACGGCCGAACTGAAGAACCCCAATCAGGTGCGAGGATATCTGTTATAGAATAAATCCGCCCCCTTGGCAATTACTACCAGTTTTATAGGACCCAGCTTGATTGCTGCCTCGAGATCTAGCAACTCTGCCGTCCCTAATAGCTGGAGCCTTGACCTGGCGAGCGCAGGACACGAACGCAGAACGTGCTCAACCGTCAGCTCACACTTCCTACACTAGCTGTTACTGACGAGGCCTAACTCATAGACATGTGACGCCAGAAGGCAGTGTCCAGCCAGTATCCCATCGTGAGCCTTAAGTCTTCTCTCTTCAGAGATATGAGCCACTTTGTGAGTCTAATATCATAGGCTTTGCACGTGATCTTTAAAATTTTGCAGCCCCGTGGTTTTGTCCACGCCGTTCCTGCTTGATGGATCATATGCAACTCCTGTCTCCTTTTGATTTCTCCCAAACGGATTGGGACGTCTATCGTCGAGTCAGCGAGTGTGGTACTCTCCTCTGCCAAGTCATAGGCCTTTTAAATAAAAAATAAATGTAAGGCGCGATAACCTCCGAAGAGATCTAAGACCGAGCTTCTCTTCCAATTTGCGTCGTGCTTTTCTTGATTTTTCCAACAAATTGGCCGGACGGGACCTACATGTTTATGCCGACTCCGAACGGCATCTGCAAGGCAGATGAGTTTTCACTGAGAGCTTTTCATGGCAGAAATACACCCGGAGCGCTTGCCAAACACTGCCGACGGGCGACCCCGCTTAGAAGAATTTTCCTCTAATTGAAAAACCTTATTTCTAAAATTTTGATGTTGCTTTGCCCGGGGTGCGAACCCAGGGCATACGGTGTGGTAGGCGGAGCACGCTACCATCACACCACGGTGGCCGCCGGTTACCTTTTGGTTACCCTCTAATGCTCCTTTGCATTCCAGAACACTTCTTGATGAAGTTCTGTGTGAGATTGTTGCCTCAATCGCAGCCTGACTATCAATATATGTATAAATTGACGCGACTGCAGATTAAGCACGCTTCCTCCAGAATTTCTGCTTCTTTCTTCACTGCTATAATTTCCGCCTGTAAAACGCTGCAGTAATCTGGCAGCCTGTAGGATCTACTTATTTCTGTGTCAACACAGTAAACCGCAGACCCAACCCCTTCCATTAATTTGGCAGCATCCGTATACACGTGTATAGCATGTTCTGCATTTCTGCAGCCCGGCACCAACCCTCCGGCTCAATTGTGGGTTGTGTTCGTATGTATCAGTTATTCAAAAAATTACCCCCGACGTTCGATTTTATTTCCCAATCTCTGATACATGATCTATATGTTTTATCGTATTCTTCTTCTTGTAGCGATACCCGACGTTCGATTTTATTTCCCAATCTCTGATACATGATCTATATGTTTTATCGTATTCTTCTTCTTGTGGCGATAATGCGACGACGTGAAGATATTTTGGACTTTAATCAATTTTGACGATTCTTTGGCGGATTTTAATGCGGTACGTTGCGGTATATATGTAGCACTATTAAGGTACTACCCCCGCCACCAGTGGAACGATTTGATATGACTGGTCTTTTGGCTACTCTGTATTACAAAATCTGTTAACTTGACTCTGAACTCTCTACTCTACCACCGAGTTCTTTTTGTTGTTGTTGTTGTTGTTGTAGCGATAAGGACACTCTCCGAAGGCCTTCGGGAGTGTTATCGAGTTGATGATCCTTTGCCGGATGCAGATCCGGTACGTTCCGGTACCAAGCCCGACCATCGCGGGAACGATTTGTTATGACCTCATGCGACCTTCTAGGCCATACCGCTCTCCCACCCCTAGATCCATAAGGAGTTCAGGGTCGCCAGAACCTCGATTGTTAATGGAACAGGATTCGCCACGGATAGGTGAGGTTGACAATTTGGTTTGTAGAAGTTATGTATTGCGCTGGCAACCTTGAAGGGCTCCACTACACAAACCCCTTGAATCTGGTATTTTAGTCGCCTCTTACGACAGGCATACCTACCGCGGGTATATTCTAACCCCCTACCTGCTGGGGGTCCCGATTTCTTGTCTCTGGACATGCTTTATAATTCTTGAAAAAAAGCATAAAATGAAAGTGTGAACTAAAAGGCGTATTACCCTTTGATCTGCCATTGAGTTGCACACCACTAGTAGGCGTATTGTGGCTCCTCTAAACTCTAGCTGCTGCTTCGGTCCTAAATTTTTTGTTTCGTTGTCTACATAGTAATCGCCGTAAGCCTTTGGGGCTTTGATCTATGCGCTCTGATTTGCGATCGCATGTATGTGAAATATTTTGAAATATTTGACGCGAGTTTCATGATCTCTGCTGTCAAATGTCGTATCCTACCGCTTGTGATTCTTTTTCTTAATTCAATGCTCTTTGATCTCCGAAGTGAGCTATTTAGTACCTAATGTTCCTTTTGTAGTTTCTCACTTTCGAACTGCAGTTAATAGCCTTTGCTCAGCAACCTGTGATATGAGTTTCCGGTTTTTTCTTTTCTTCCTGGACTTTTGTAACTAGCTTGTCTCTCTTTGGCATTGATTCCTGGTTTCTATCTTGTCTGATCAACGCCCTAGATTGATGAGGAGTGTGATGACTATTACCTAGGACCTACCTAATTATTTTCTAGCTTTTAGTATTATTATTATTTCATGTAAATATTGTTTTCAATAAAACCGTTTAACTTAAAAAAAAAATTTTATTTTTTTTTATTTTATTTGTTATGATCTCTGGTCTGATCGTATATCAACGATCTTTGGTTTCTGATCTGCCGACCACTAGTCTACTATTGATCCCTGTTGTCCTATGAGAGACCTCTAGCATATCTACTCTAATAACTTCAGTAATCTGAACTGTGGTTCCTTGTATCCTCGTCCCCGATCTCTGGCCTCTTATCTCTTTCTTTTCAAACAAGCAAATGTAGATCACCTGCATGAGTTTATTACCTCATCACCTCACATTTTTTTTCTGCAAGCAGTTCACCGAAGCAGGGGATCTTTTACTCACAATTATGACTAGCACCTGAAAGCAGTTGTAAATTTAGAAAATTCCCACAGTTGTAACCAATTGATAAGATGAAAAAATCAATAAATTTACAATTAACCAATGCGCCAGTAAATTATGCTACCTAAAGAGACTGAATGCAACTCAAAGCACCGAGAGCACTGTAAGCGGATGAGAAAAGAGGGAAGCTATGCTCGAGATAAGCCAAGCGTGAGAGCTCGTATAAAAGCTAGCAGCAGCGCTAATGAAAATATCAATCAACTTACAGCTTCCATTCAGCTATCAGCTTAACATTCAACTCAACAAGCAAATATCAAAATGAAATTATACATCCTCGCAATTGTTGCTGTAGTGACTTTTAGCGCCTTCGTTGAGGCTTATCCACAGCGTGTACGTACTCGCCATCTAATTTATTATCCACCGCCGAGACGACCAACACGTCCCATTTTGGTGCGTGTGGCACGTGATGTTGGTGTAGGTGGCGCATTGGCCAGCAATCCAAACGGTGGCGCCGATGCACGCCTGCAAATCGCCAATGCTATTGGTAATCCAAATCACAACTTAATCGCTAGCGCTTTTGCTGCTGGAAACACCGATCGTGGACCAGTAACCACTGGTGGTACGGTGGCCTATAACAAGTAAGTATGAGCTGCCGACAAAGGATTTTATTGAACAAAATTAAATTCCTATTATTTGTTTGTATCTTTCAGCAATGGCTTGGGTGCCGCCATATCGAAGACTCATACACCCGGTGTACGTGACACAGTGACCCAGAGTTTGAATGCCAATCTCTTTAATAACGGTGTGCACACTTTGGATGCAAACGCCTTCAAGTCACAGAATACTTTACTGAAAAATGGTGTGGAATTTGAGCGTAACGGTTTTGGTTTGGATTACTCACACATAAATGGTCATGCAGCTAGTTTGACAAAGAGCACCATTCCCAACTTCGGCAATCAGATGGAGTTGGCCGGTAAAGCGAATCTTTGGTCCTCGCCAGATCGCAATACACGCATTGATCTTACGGGCAGCGGTTCGAAATGGACAAGCGGTCCATTGAGTGGACAACGAGACTACTTTGGCGGTGTGGGACTCACTCATATGTTTGGTTAAGCAAGTTATAGCAGGGGTTCATATGGGGATATTGGAAATCATTGTTAAATTTAATTTAGTTAAAATATTTATTGAATAAAAAATGTAAAAAACTAGTAATCGGATATATGTATATGCAGTGATAGCTCAATCTTTCTTACCCTTAGTTATTGTTGTAACAACATTTCGCACTGATTAGTCGTCACGTTCTCTGGCAAAATTACCAGAAAAAACTGGATTGAATTGTTATGATGACGATACTGCTGTTGTTGTTTTAACGTCAAAAATCCTCCCCGAAGGTTTAGGAGAGCGTTACGGATATGAGCAACCATTTTCAGGAAATAGATCCGGTAGGTTTGATAGATTGCGGCAAGAGTTTACCCCATTAGAGTATCGAGATTGAAGTAGAACTTGAGTGACGCGAGTCTACTATGTAGGAATGATCCGGACTGAGGAAGCTGGGCAACCCATTACCGACAAACCAATAGTCGGTAGATACATAGTCAAGATGTCCTCCAGTATTATCGGTCTGAAGGTTGCATCTGTTTTGTAAAACTCCTCGATAATGTTGAAGGATTTTGTCGGAGTAACATTTTTTGGCCAAGTGTTAAACTGGGGCACTCTAGTACTTAGATTCGGCTATCGTTGGCGCTTAGCATGCTATCTTGCAGTGTAGTACGTTTTCGAACAGGATCTTCTCTGGTGCAATTAGACCAAAGCCCCTTTGTCTGTATTCTAACTATACGTCTGTAGGAGAGATGATTATACTTCTGCACGCGAATGGGAGCTTTATTTCGCTCACTCAATAATAGGACATCAGGAAACGAAGAAGAAATTCTAGCCCATTACTTGTTTATCACGCAAGCACTGTAAGAATTCTAGTTCGAATCTGTAAAATACTTCGTCTACCTGGGAGCCAGGCGCACTTGGACTAAGAAGACATTTGAAAAGTAAAGTTTTGGGCTTCGTTAGCTAGGTGAAGAGGACGAATGAAAAAGACACGCTCCGGCTCAGAAAGTGTTTAGAAGTGCTTAAAGAAGGGTAGGGTAGGAAAACTATTGTTTTCGCAATGGGGACTTCACCAAAGAGAATACCGTCATCTGATTTTCGTTTTCTCTTACAATAATTAAGTCTACCAGCAGACAGCATCTGTGCAATGTGTAGCGTCTTGGCTTGGATTCTGCTACCAGTATGTTCTGTTCTTTTGGAATTTATAGTTTTAATGTTATAAAGAAAAGTAAAGTTAGGTTGAGTGATAGCAGTTCCGATAGGCCGAAGTTCACTTGGACGCAAGCTATAGCTTCTTAGATGCTCGTAACAATGATATAGTTGCGAATAAGGCAATTGGATCAGTTGTCGAGTGCGTCGGGAACCACAATATATTCGCTTAGTGCTGAACACTGAAACAGGGGATGACTCGATGAGTCCACCTTATCATCCAGTATATTAAAACATACGGACTCCCAATGGACAGTGATGCGCAGATCGCCTGCTATCCACCAAAATCATCTCTCTACACTGCAAGGGGTAAGATCCATATAGACTTTGCTAAGCTGACTCGAGGTAAGAGCACTTAATTCCCAACTGCTATCTGCTCGGTATACTGCTATGTCCAGGCACACAGAAATTATTTATCTTGAAAAATTCCGATGCAACCACAAAAGAGCTCAGACACTTACCGACCACCCTCGAGCGCACCACAGTTAAACGCAATGCTTTATTTTCGCTAGGCTACCAGAGTATCCGAGTAAAGTACTCTTACCGTTGTAGCACTGGATAACATCCCGTCCTAATCGTGGAAAGTTTCGCTTGAAAGACTGTACAGTGAACGAGCTCCGGATCGCATAAACGCTCCTCTCACCAACATTCCCCTCCAACTTCGACCCATTCGTGAACGAATTAGCTAGTTTAATCCGCAGATGAGTCTCTCCTCAATCTACTCTAGAGTGGGAATTACTTAGGTGGTGCTTGCAAGAGGGGGCAGAAGCATGGACCATGACAACAGCAGATGAAGCGGCTTTGGGAGTGTTCGAGAGAAAAGTTCTTCGAAAGATTTATGGGTTTATGGACTTCTATCCGTTGGCGATGGCGAGTGCCGAAGAAGATTTAATGATGAGCTGTACGAGCTATACGCAGACATCAACATAGTCCAGCGAATTAAAATGCAGCGGCTGCGCTGGCTAGGCCATGTTATTCGAATGAAAGATGATGCTCCGGCCAAGAAAGTGTTTCTATCGGAACCCGCCTATGGAAGCAGAGGTAGAGGGCAGCCCCTACAACGTTGGAACGACCAGGTGGAAAACGATTTAAACACCCTTGGTGTGACCAATTGGCGCTGGTGGCGGAGCGAAGGAGCGACTGGCGCGCCTTGTTGGACGGCCATAACCGTTTAGACGGTTAAGCGCCAATTAAGTAAGTAAGTAAGTAAGCTTGCAAGAGGGGCTGAAAGGGAGATAGTTAATTTAAGAAATTTAAGCCCTTTTAAGAATTTTTAGCTTCTTCTACCGACATAAGCTATTGATTCTTTAGGTTCTGGTATCCTTTGGAAAAATTATAGTTCTTATGTTTAAAAATGACGTTATGTTTAAGATTTCTAATTTTTATTAATTTTAATCAAATAAATAGTTTTTTATTTTTTAAATAAATCTAGAGCTAACCACTAATCAACCAAACAAATGTGTCAGTCCCAATCCAGCGCTGAAATCCTTTTGCCCACTCAACGGTCCACTCATCCACTTTGAGCTACTGCCAGTCAAATCTAAGCGCGTATTACGATCATGTGATGACCACACATTCGCTTTGCCGCTCAATCCCAATTGACTACCAAAATGGGGAATATTACTGTGAGTCAAACTAGCGCCATGACCATTTATATGCGAATAATCCAAACCAGCACCGTTACGTTCAAATTTAAGACCATTAGCCAATTTATTCTGCGAGGCGAAGGCATTAGCATCAAGGCTGTGTACGCCATTATTGAAGAGATTTGCGCTGGCACTCTGTGTGAAAGTATCACGTACACCGGGTATGTGCGTCTGCGAGATAGCGGCGCCTAAACCGTGACTGTGGAAGGGAATGTGGTAGACATTTAGTAATATTCCTTTGAAGTTTTTTTTTAACAAAATCGTGTACTCACTTATTATAGGCCAATGCGCCTCCTGTAGCTACCGGTCCACCATTTGTATTGCCAGCTGCAAAAACTTTGCCAATCACATTATGATCTGGGGTCCCTATACCTTTTGCCAATTCCAATCTTGCATCAGCCCCACCAAGTGGACTACTACTTAACGAACCACCCAATGATTGGGGATAAGCTTCGACGAGTGCACCAAGGAGTGCTGCTGTGAGTACGAAAATTGTGTAGTAATTCATTTTGTAGATGTTTGAGGGTTGTTGTAATTATTTATGTGTGCGCTTGGCAAGCTCTGGGTTGAATGTGATTCGGTTGAATGGCTCGACTGGTTTTTATATGCAACACTCAAGCCTTGCCTTATCTCAACTTATACCCACACAAGTGTGCATACACTCATACAAATTTAACTGCCTCTCAGGGAATCCCATTACTCACGAAGCTGTGAAATTGGAGCTGTGCCGCTTCTCTTTTTGGTTTTTGCTTAATGAGACCTGTAATCTTTTGGATCTCATACATACCATGTGCATCTTTTGTTTTCGTTGATTAAGAATAATTTGTTATCATTTTTTTCACAGTAGCGTTTGAGTGAGCATTGGCATGTTTTATTATTTGTTTTTGTTAAAGTCGCGCATAATCCCTGTTTTAAACATAAAGGAAAGAAGTCCACAATCTTAAAAAAAGGGGAAGTAATTGTTACTTATGGCGTTTTCTTTTCTGAAAATAATGTCTCCTGGTTTGTGTGGTCCCTTCACAAAGTCTTTCCCACTGATTAAGAATTGAGGTACCATTGCCTACAAATTCAGTCACTTTGCAGAGAGCCAGGTGAAATCCGGGGTTTTGCCTCATAATCTCGCAGATCGTTCAAACATTTTCAGGAGTAGCTCCTTGCGGAGGGATCGTCCCTCGTTCACTTACTCCAGAGAGGCTTCGAACCTAACACCGGTCTTTGGAATTGCTGCGTCTGCTGAAAAGAAATAGAGATACATAAAATGGTCACACTTTTGTATGTATATCTCATGCAAAGCGTAGTTTCACCTGGGTTTAACTCCTAATAATCGTCGCAAACAAAATTTCTTTAAATCATTTGTGGCTCCTTGGCGGTCACGCACAAAGGCGACTTACGGTTGCTATTAATGGTCTTTTAATACTCATGACTCTCGTGGCACAGGTAGTCTCCAGGTTTTTTCGGCTGTTTTTAGGAGCTACAATTCCCGATGTGCGAATAGTAGCAATCCCGGACACCAGTCGCTACCACGCCTCCTAACCCTCACACCATATGACAGCACAGAAGCTATAGGACTGCGACTTCGAACTCTTACCTTCGTCGACGTCACTGTCCTAGAAGCTCTAGGTGGAGCTCCGAAGACTTTCTAACGGATGTTTTTGTCGCGCAATGTTGCCGAGCTACACCAGTGAAACACCTTGAAACGTTGGGGAGTGACTATTCGGCCAATGATGTTTCCCTCGAAATCATAAGCAGTCTAAGTAGATGTCATTGCGGATCTCATGGGTGAAAATCGTATAATCCTCGGAGCATCTACATAATTAAAATTTTTCAAGGACCCTGGATAAAATTTTAAAATGTAGACCAAAGTTTGCAGACGTTTGTTTTCACAATATTTCAATGTCCCGTGATACTATTGTTGCCTAGCCTAGCCTGCGATTGCGTCGATCCTTCGCTTATGCTTCTACCCTGCAACAGCCGGTGTCGCCCAGCGTTTGCGTAGCCGACTCTAGGCCCATCTATAAAAAAGCAGATCACAGATGACCATGAGAACCCCAAATTCCCCGTAGCCATCTTTGTACTCTCATCCGAAATCTTTTGGTTAATCAACGCTCATCTAACAATTGTGATTTGTGTTTTTACAAGCCACTTTCTAATCGAAGTATATGTGGTACGTTCTAACACAGTGGAAAACCCTTCATGCTGCATGGAGGACGATGAGGTCAAGTCGCTTTATGCTTGCTAGAACTAAGTTTCCGTATCAGCTCACTCAGATCTTCGAAAGAAGGTGGTTCTCTAAGTAGCTAAAGCACAATTGACCTTCATTTTGTCCAACCTAAGCTATTCTACAACATGAATAGAGAGCGACCTATAAAAAAATCGCCGTTAGGTGGCGCAAGAATCGCGATATTCAAAAATATCGTATTTGTGGTCCGATTTGGCTCATATTTGGAACATATAATACATACATGAATAGACAGCGACCTATAAAAAAACCGCCGTTAGGTGGCGCAAAGATCGCGATATTCAAAAATATCGTATTTGTGGTCCGATTTGGCTCATATTTGAAACACATAATACATACATGAATAGACAGCGACCTATAAAAAAATCGCCGTTAGGTGGCGCAAAGGTCGCGATATTCAAAAATATCGTATTTGTGGTCCGATTTGGCTCATATTTGGACAACATATAGTTCGGTTGAAGTGATATCAAAATATTTTGGAGTTTGAGAAGGGACAAGCATACGTGGCGCAGAGTCGAGTAAAGTCTTTGGAAAGATTATATATTGAGGACTTGGATTGTAACAAATTGTCAGGAAAGAGTCCGTGTAATAATGAGTCACTAACTGAACTAAATAGAATGAGAAATAATAGGCAATTAAGTAAAGACTAAAAACTTGAAAATAAAATAATTAAAAAAAAATGTTTTAAGTTAAATGGTTTTATTGAAAACAATACTTACATGAAATAATAATAATACTAAAAGCTAGAAAATAATTAGGTAGGTCCTAGGTACTAGTCATCACACTCTTCATCAATCTAGGACGTTGATCAGACAATTAAATAAAAGCGTTGGGCTTGAAACTTGTCAAATTTCTAAAAATGTGAGACGTAGCATAACCTAATTAAGGTCCAGTTGGTCTTATATATGACTATCAATAGAAATTTGACGCGTCCAACGCTTTTATTTAATTGTCTGATCAACGCCCTAGATTGATGAGGAGTGTGATGACTATTACCTAGGACCTACCTAATTATTTTCTAGCTTTTAGTATTATTATTATTTCATGTAAATATTGTTTTCAATAAAACCGTTTAACTTAAAAAAATTTTTATTTTTATTTTATTTGTTATGATCTCTGGTCTGATCGTATATCAACGATCTTTGGTTTCTGATCTGCCGACCACTAGTCTACTATTGATCCCTGTTGTCCTATGAGAGACCTCTAGCATATCTACTCTAAGAACTTCAGTAATCTGAACTGTGGTTCCTTGTATCCTCGTACCCGATCTCTGGCCTCTTATCTCTTTCTTTTCAAACAAGCAAATGTAGATCACCTGCATGAGTTTATTACCTCATCACCTCACATTTTTGTTCTGCAAGCAGTTCACCGAAGCAGGGGATCTTTTACTCACAAATATGACTAGCACCTGAAATCAGTTGTAAATTTAGGAAATTCCCACAGTTGTAACCAACTGATAAGATGAAAAAATCAATAAATTTATAATTAACCAATGCGCCAGTAAATTATGCTACCTAAAGAGACTGAATGCAACTCAAAGCACCGAGAGCACTGTAAGCGGATGAGAAAAGAGGGAAGCTATGCTCGAGATAAGCCAAGCGTGAGAGCTCGTATCATATAAAAATATATAATGAAAACATCAATCAACTTACAGCTTCCATTCAGCGATCAGCTTAATACTCAACTCAACAAGCAAATCTCAAAATGAAATTATTCATCCTGGCAATTGTTGCTGTAGTGACTTTTAGCGCCATCGTTGAGGCTTATCCACAGCGTGTGCGTACTCACCATCTAATTTATTATCCACCGCCGAGAGGACCAACACGTCCCATTTTGGTGCGTGTGGCACGTGATGTTGGTGTAGGTGGCGCATTGGCCAGTAATCCAAACGGTGGCGCCGATGCACGCCTGCAAATCGCCAATGCTATTGGTAATCCAAATCATAATTTAATTGCTAGCGCTTTTGCTGCTGGAAACACCGATCGTGGACCAGTAACCACTGGTGGTATGGTGGCCTATAACAAGTAAGTATGAGCTGCCGACAAAGGATTTTATTGAACAAAATTAAATTCCTATTATTTGTTTGTATCTTTCAGCAATGGCTTGGGTGGCGCCATATCGAAGACTCATACACCCGGTGTACGTGACACAGTGACCCAGAGTTTGAATGCCAATCTCTTTAATAACGGTGTGCACACTTTGGATGCAAACGCCTTCAAGTCACAGAATACTTTACTGAAAAATGGTGTGGAATTTGAGCGTAACGGTTTTGGTTTGGATTACTCACACATAAATGGTCATGCAGCTAGTTTGACAAAGAGCACCATTCCCAACTTCGGCAGTCAGGTGGAGTTGGCTGGTAAAGCGAATCTTTGGTCCTCGCCGGATCGTAATACACGCATTGATCTTACGGGCAGCGGTTCGAAATGGACAAGCGGTCCATTGAGTGGACAACGAGACTACTTTGGCGGTGTGGGACTCACTCATATGTTTGGTTAAGCAAGTTATAGCAGGGGTTCATATGGGGATATTGGAAATCATTGTTAAATTTAATTTAGTTAAAATATTTATTGAATAAAAAATGTAAAAAACTAGTAATCGGATTTATGTATATGTAGTGATAAAAATCTAGCTCAATCTTTCTTATCCTTAGTTATTGTTGTAATAACATTTCGCACTGATTAGTCGTCACGTTCTCTGGCGAAATTATCAGAAAAAACTGGATTGAATCGTTATGATGACGATGCTGCTGTTGTTGTTTTAACATCAAAAACACTCCCCGAAGGTTTAGGAGAGCGCTACGGATATGAGCAACCATTTTCAGGAAATAGATCCGGTAGACTTGATAGATCGCGGTAAGAGTTTACCCCATTAGAGTATCGAGATTGAAGTAGAACTTGAGTGACGCGAGTCTACTATGTAGGAATGATCCGGACTGAGGAAGCTGGTCAACCCATTACCGACAAACCGATAGTCGGTAGATACATAGTCAAGGTGTCCTCCAGTATTATCGGTCTGAGGCTTGCATCTGTTTTGTAAAACTCCTCGAAAATGTTGAAGGATTTTGTCGGAGTAAAATTTTTTGGCCAAGTGTTAAACTGGGGCACTCAAGTACTTAGATTCGGCAATCGTTGGCGCTTAGCATGCTATCTTGCAGTGTAGTACGTTTTCGAACAGGATCTTCTCTGGTGCAATTAGACCAAAGCCCCTTTGTCTGTATTCTAAATATACGTCTGTAGGAGAGATGATTAAACTTCTGCACGCGGATGGGAGCTTTTTTACGCTCACTCAATAATAGGACATCAGGAACCGGAGAAGAAATTCTAGCCCATTACGTGTTTCTCACGCAAGCGCTGTAAAAATTCTATTTCGAATCTGTAAAATACTTCGTTTACCTGGGAGCCAGGCGCACTTGGACTGAGTAGACATTTGAAAAGTAAAGTTTTGGGCTTCGTTAGCTAGGTGAAGAGGAGGAATGAAAAAGAGACGCTCCGGCTCAGAAAGTGTTTAAAAGTGCTTAAAGAAATTCCTTCTGCAGGGAGCTTAGATCTAGAAAAAAAAGTTCGAAGTCTGGACACGATATAGGATTCAAGATTTTGATATAGTCACTATACCAATTGTTTTTCTCAGCAGCTTACATGATGGATTTTTCCAACCATCTCCAGAAATGATATGGTATGAGCTTGATCTACTAGACTTTTGGAGGAGACTTTTTGAGATGTGGGTACGAAAACTATTGTTTTCGCAATGGGGACTTCACCAAACAGAATACCGTCATCTGATTTTCGTTTGCACTTACAATAATTAAGTCGACCAGCATACAGCATCTGTGCAATGTGCAGCGTCTTGGCTTGGATTCTGCTACCAGTATGTTCTGTTCTTTTGGAATTTATAGTTTTAATGTGAGAAAGAAAGGTAAAGTTAGGTTGAGTGGTAGCAGTTCCGATAGGCCGAAGTTCACTTGGACGCAAGCTATAGCTTCTTAGATGCTCGTAACAATGATATAGTTGCGAATAAGGCACATTGGATCTTGGATAAAGCCTTCAGTTGTCGAGTGCGTCGGGAACCACAATAGCTTCGCTTAGTGCTGAACACTGAAACAGGGGATGACTCCATGAGTCCACCTTATCATCCAATATATTAAAACATACCGACTCCCAATGGACAGTGATGCGCAGATCGCCTGCTATCCACCAAAATCATCTCTCTACACTGCAAGGGGTAATATCCATATAGACTTTGCTAAGCTGACTCGAGGTAAGAGCAGACCATAGGTGGCCACCGGAGCACTTAATTCCCAACTGCTATCTGCCCGGTATACTGCTATGTCCAGGCACACAGAAATTATGTATCTTGAAAAATTCCGATGCAACCACAAACGAGCTCAGACACTTACCGACCACCCTCGAGCGCACCACAGTTAAACTGAAGGCTTTATTATTCGCTAGGCTACCAGAGTATCCGAGTAAAGTCCTCTTACCGTTGTAGCACTGGATAACATCCCGTCCTAATCGTGGAAAGTTTCGCTTGAAAGACTGTACAGTGAACGAGCTCCGGAGCGCATAAACGCTCCTCTCACCAACATTCCCTTCCAACTTCGACCCATTCGTGAACGAATTAGCTAGTTTAATCCGCAGATGAGTCTCTCCCCAATCCACTCTAGAGTGGGAATTACTAAGGTAGCGCTTGCAAGAGGGGGCAGAAGCATGGACCATGACAACAGCAGATGAAGCGGCTTTGGGAGTGTTCGAAAGAAAAGTTCTTCGAAAGATTTATGGACCTCTATGCGTTGGCGATGGCGAGTGCCGAAGAAGATTTAATGATGAGCTTTACGAGCTATACGCAGACATCACCATAGTCCAGCGAATTAAAATGCAGCGGCTGCGCTGGCTAGGCCATGTTATGCGAATGAAAGATGATGCTCCGGCCAAGAAAGTGTTTCTATCGGAACCCTACTATGGAAGCAGAGGTAGAGGGCGACCCCTACTCCGTTGGAAGGACCAGGTGGAAAACAATTTAAACACCCTTGGTGTGACCAATTGGCGCCGGTGGCGGAGCGAAGGAGCGACTGGCGCGCCTTGTTGGACGGCCATCACCGTTTAGACGGTTACGCGCCAATTAAGTAAGTAAGTAAGTAAGCTTGCAAGACGGCCTGAAAGGGAGATTGTGTAATTTAAGAAATTTAAGCCCTTTTAATAATTTTTAGCTTCTTCTACCAACATAAGCTGTTGATTCTTTAGGTTCTGGTATCCTTTGGAAAAATTATAGTTATGTTTAAAAATGACGTTATGTTTAAGATTTCTAATTTTTATTAATTTTAATCAAATAAATAGTTTTTTATTTCTTAAATAAATCTAGAGCTAACCACTCCTCAACCAAACAAATGTGTCAGTCCCAATCCAGCGCTGAAATCCTTTTGCCCACTCAACGGTCCACTCATCCACTTTGAGCCACTGCCAGTCAAATCTAAGCGCGTGTTACGATCCTGTGATGACCACACATTCGCTTTGCCGCTCAACCCCAATTGACTACCAAAATGGGGAATATTACTGTGAGTCAAACTAGCGCCATGACCATTTATATGCGAGTAATCCAAACCAGCACCGTTACGTTCAAATTTAAGACCATTAGCCAATTTATTCTGCGATGCGAAGGCATTAGCATCAAGGCTGTGTACGCCATTATTGAGGAGATTTGCGCTGGCACTCTGTGTGAAAGTATCACGTACACCGGGTATGTGCGTCTGCGAGAGAGCGGCGCCTAAACCGTGACTGTGGAAGGGAATATTGTAGACATTTAGTAATATTCCTTTAAAGTTTTTTTAAACAAAATCGTGTCCTCACTTATTATAGGCCAATGCGCCTCCTGTAGCTACTGGTCCACCATTTGTATTGCCAGCTGCAAAAACTTTGCCAATCACATTATGATCTGGGGTCCCTATACCTTTTGCCAATTCCAATCTTGCATCGGCCCCACCAAGTGGACTACTACTTAACGAACCACCCAATGATTGGGGATAAGCTTCGACGAGTGCACCAAGGAGTGCTGCTGTGAGTACGAAAATTGTGTAGTAATTCATTTTGTAGATGTTTGAGGGTTGTTGTAATTATTTATGTGTGTGCTTGGCAAGCTCTGGGTTGAATGTGATTCGGTTGAATGGCTCAACAGGTTTTTATATCCAACACTTAAGCCTTGCCTTATCTCAACTTATACCCACACATGTCTACATACACTCATACAAATTTAACTGTCTCACAGGGAATCCCATTACTCACAAAGCTTTGTAATTGGAGCTGTGCTGGTTCTCTTTATACTCAGTTGAGCAGAGCTCACAGAGTATATTAAGTTTGATTGGATAACGGTTGGTTGTACATATATAAAGGAATCGAGACAGATATAGACTTCCATATATCAAAATAATCAGGATCGAAAAAAAATTTGATTGAGCCATGTCTGTCCGTCCGTCCGTCCGTCCGTTAACACGATAACTTGAGTAAATTTTGAGTTATCTTGATGAAATTTGGCATGTAGGTTCCTTAGCACTCACCTCAGATCGCTATTTAAAATGAACTATATCGGACTATAACCACGCCCACTTTTTCGATATCGAAAATTTCGAAAAACCGAAAAAGTGCGATAATTCATTACCAAAGACAGATAAAGCGACGAAACTTGGTAGATGAGTTGAATTTATGACGCAGAATAGAAAATTAGTAAAACTTTGGACAATGGGCGTGGCACCGCCCACTTTTAAAAGAAGGTAATTTAAAATTTTTGCAAGCTGTACTTTGTCAGTCGTTGAAGATATCATGATGAAATTTGGCAGGTACGTTACTCCTATTACTATATGTACGCCTAATAAAAATTAGCAAAATCGGAGAAGGACCACGCCCACTTTTAAAAAAAAAATTTTTTTAAAGTAAAATTTTAACAAAAAATTTAATATCTTTACAGTATATAAGTAAATTACATATATCAACATTCAACTCCAGGAATGATATGGTGCAACAAAATACAAAAATAAAAAAAATTTCAAAATGGGCGTGGCTCCGCCCTTTTTCATTTAATTTGTCTAGGATACTTTTAACGTCATAAGTCGAACAAAAATTAACCAATCCTTTTGAAATTTGGTAGGGGCATAGATTTTATGATGTTAACTGCTTTCTGTGAAAACGGGCGAAATCGGTTGATGCCACGCCCAGTTTTTATACACAGTCGTTCGTCTGTCCTTCTGCATGGCCTTTAACACGATAACTTGAGCAAAAATCGACATATCTTTAATGAACTTAGTTCACGTACTTACTTGAACTCACTTTATCTTGGTATGAAAAATGAACGAAATCCGACAATGACCACGCCCACTTTTTCGATATCGAAAATTACGAAAAATGAAAAAAATGGCATAATTCTATACCAAATACGAAAAAAGGGATGAAACATGGTGAGGTAATTGGATTGGTTTATTGACGCGAAATATAACTTTAGAAAAAACCTTATAAAATGGTTGTGACACCTACCATATTAAGTAGAAGAAAATGAAATGGTTCTGCAGGGCGAAATAAAAAACCCTTAAAATCTTGGCAGGTATTATATATATAAATAAATTAGCAGTATCCAACAGATGATGTTCTGGGTCACCCTGGTCCACATTTTGGTCGATATCTGGAAAACGCCTTCACATATACAACTACCACCACTCCCTTTTAAAACTCTCATTAATACCTTTAATTTGATACCCATATCCTACAAACACATTCTAGAGTCACCGCTGGTCCACCTTTATGGCGATATTTCGAAACGGCGTCCACCTATAGAACTAAGGCCCACTCCGTTTTAAAATACTCATTAACACCTTTCGTTTGATGCCCATATTGTACAAACAAATTCTAGGGTCACCCCTGGTCCACCTTTATGGCGATATCTCGAAACGGCATCCACCTATGGAACTAAGGATTACTCCCTTTTAAAATACTCATTAACACCTTTCATTTGATACCCATATCGTACAAACGCATTCTAGAGTCACCCCTGGTCCACCTTTATGGCGATATCTCGAAAAGGCGACCACCTATATAACTACCACCACTCCCTTTTAAAACCCTCATTAATACCTTTAATTTGATACCCATATCGTACAAACAAATTCTAGGGTCACACCTGGTCCACCTTTATGGCGATATCTCGAAACGGCGTCCACCTGTGGAACTAAGCATCACTCCCTTTTAAAATACTTATTAACACCTTTCTTTTGATACCCATATTGTACAAACAAATTCTAGGGTCACCCCTGGTCCACCTTTATGGCGATATCTCGAAACGGCGTCCACCTGTGGAACTAAGGATTACTCCCTTTTAAAATACTCATTAACTCCTTTCTTTTGATACCCATATTGTACAAACAAATTCTAGGGTCACACCTGGTTCACCTTTATGGCGATATCTCGAAACGGCGTCCACCTGTGGAACTAAGGATTATTCCCTTTTAAAATACTCATTAACACCTTTCATTTGATACCCATATCGTACAAACGCATTCTAGAGTGAACCCTGATTCACCTTTATGGCTATATCCCTAAATGGCGTCCACCTATAGAACTATGGCCCACTCCCGCATAAAATACTCTTTAACACCTTTCATTTGATACCCATATTGTACAAAGAAATTCTAGAGTCAACCCTGATCCACCTTTATGGCGATATCCCTAAATGGCGTCCATCTATAGAACTATGGCCCACTTCCTCTTAAAATACTCTTTAATACCTTCCATTTGATACACATGTCATACAAACACATTCCAGGGTTTCCCTCGGTTCATTTTCCTACATGATTATTTTCCCTTATGTTGTCACCATAGCTCTCAACTGAGTATGTAATGTTCGGTTACACCCGAACTTAACCTTCCTTACTTGTTTTGGATTATGCTTAATGCGAACTTCGTTGATTAAGAATTTTTTTTTTTTCACAGTGTTTACATTTCAGTGAGTATTGGCATGTTTTTTTTTTATTTGTTTTGATAAAGTCGCGCAAAATCCCCGAGTTAAAGATAAAGGAAAGAAGTCAACAATCTTAAAAAAAAGGGGAAGTAATTGTTACTTATGGCTTTTTCTTTCCTGAAAATAATGTCTCCTTGTTAGTTCTGCTCAGCTCTCTAGTAAGTTTGTGTGGTCCCTTCGCAAAGCCTTTCCCACTGAATAAGAACTGAGGGATCGTTACCTACAAATTCAGCCATTTTGGAGAGCGTCAAGTAACCTAGCTGGTACTCAAGAGTGCAACATTAGTGACTAAAGCCGGAAGATTAGAGGGGGGATTTTCTTACAATAGCTCGGTGGAAGCTCAAGTTTGAGTAGCCCGATCACTGTAGCGTCTTTCAAGCGAAAGTTGCCGCAATTAAGGGTGGATCGTATGGAATGTTGTCCCGTGATACTATGGTTGTGATCAGGATTGTATGGTAGTGCCTGGCAAAGCCTGCGATTGCGTCAAACTATTATATATGATTAAGTTTATCTAGGCCTTATGGCTACAACTGAACCGGGCAAAAGGCGGTGTCGCCCAGCGTTTGCATAGCCGACTCTGGGCCCATCTATAAAGAAGCAGGTATCTTTGTACTCTCATCCCAAATCTTTTGGTTAATCAACGCTCATCTAACATTTGTGATTTGTGTTTTTACATGCCCCTTTTCTAATCGGAATATATGTGGTACGTCTAACATACTGGAAAACCCTTCCTGCTGCATGGAGGAAGATGAGGTCGAGTCATCAAGTCGCTTTATACTTGCTAGAACTAGGTTTCGGTACCAGCTCACTCAGATCTTCCAAAGAAGGCGGTTCTCTTAGTAGCTAAAACTTACTTCGCCTTATCTTATGTGGTCTCACAATTGACCTTCATTTTGTCCAACCTAAGCTATTCTACACCGATAGTGCGCTGGACAATGTTGTTGTCGTTATAGCAGTGCTTCGCCCTACCTAATAGGTGCGAGCGATCACAAATTGTCATAATATCCTCTAACGGGAGTCCAAGGAAACTTGCTGTTTCAACAGGGGGGGCCATAATGAAATGGGTGTTAGAGGCGTTGGTTCCACATTACAATTAAAGAGATGGTTGGTGTCATGTGGGGAAACATTTCAAGCGGGGCATACATTTCGTGTGTCGAGGTTGGTTCTGTATAGGTAAGAGTTTAACATGTTACAGCATCCAGAACCAAGTTGAGCTAAAGTGACTCGCGTTTCCCTGTGGAGTATGCATTCCTCTTCCTCTTGGGTACTATTCTTTGAGTACTGGATTCACCGGGCAATTCCTGGCATAAAGGTGCGACGTAGAGTTCACTGAGGACTTGCTTGTGTTTTTTTGCTTCATACAGCTGAGTTCTAAGGTGCCGTATTTCCTTATAATGCTTACGGAGATTACTCCTTAAGCCCCTAGGCGGTGTTGGCTCATCAAATCAGATGTCTGTTGGGATGCCCAGGTTTCTGGGTATTCAACAGGAACTGCTTGGTTAGCATCTCATTTCTCTCCCTGATGGGGAGTATTCTCGCCTCATTATGTAGATGGTGTTCTGGGGACATAAGAAGACAGCCCTGGCGGTTCTGAGAGCAGTATTTTAGCATGCCTGTAGCTTCTTCCAGTGAGTAGTTTGTAGGCTTGGCGACCATATAGGGGACGCCAGCCGATTGCTTTGTATGTGGTAATGAGCCTTTCTTTGTCTCTTCCCCAAGTACTGCCAGCAAGGGATTTGAGGGTTTTATTACAGCTCTGGATTTTCGGTACAATTGCGGCTGCATGCTCACCAAAATGTAGATCCTGATCAAACTTCACACCCAAGATTTTGGGGTGTAGTACAGTCGGTAGCGTAGTGCCATCGACGTGGATGCTCAAAATGGTCGACATTTGGGACGTCTATGTTGTAAATTGTCGGTGTAATGCCAGGTTTCGCGAGGCGAAAAAACTGGAGAGATCATGGGGTAGCCGTAGAAATTACACAAAAGTGGGGATAGGACACCAACCTGTGGCACCCCTTGTTTAATTCTTCTTGGTTTTAATGTTTCGTTTCTAAATTGCACCGATGCCTGCCGACCACCCAGATAATTTGCGGTCCACCTTTTAAGACATGGGGGAAGGGTAGACTCTTCCAGGTCTTGCAGTAACGTGTTGTTGTTGTTGTAGCGATAAGGTTGCTCCCCGAAGTGCAGTAACGTGTCATGGTTGACCGTATCAAAAGCTTTTGATAGGTCTAGCGCAACGAGTACTGTTCTATGGTTGGGGTTTGATTTAAACCGCAATGCGCTGCACAATCGCATATTAGGGTGTCCACTATTGCGTCCGTCCCTGAAAGCTCCCCGCAGGTTGTTATTGATTTGTATGGTCCACTGTCGGATATAGATCCGGTACGCGGCGGAGCAAGCACTATTAAGGCACTAGCCCGTGTCTTGGGAGCGCATTAAGATGTCAACATTGAACCTTCTAGGACATCCCGCCGATACACTTCCCCCCCCCCCTCACCCCCCTTGATGACACCAAAACGTCGCTTGCTAAATATGTGTATGGTACATTCATTATTGCAACAGGATTTCCTTCGCGTAGGTGAGGATGACAATTGGGTTGCGTAGGTTGTGAAGCTATAAAGCTTTGAATTGCGTTTATCCTTAATCTCAATCGTCGGCCATATCGTTGTCCTATAAGTTACGATGAGCTAGCACCCAAATCTTACTTACTTACTTAATTGGCGCTTAACCGTCTAAACGGTTATGGCCGCCCAACAAGGCGCGCCAGTCGCTCCTTCGCTCCGCCAACCGGCGTCAATTGGTCACACCAAGGGAGTTTAAATCGTTTTCCACCTGGTCCTTCCGACGGATTGGGGGTCGCCCTCTACCTCTGCTTCCATAGGCGGTTTCCGGGCACCCAAATCCGGAAAACGCTATTATCTCTCCAGATTCAACTGGCTATCGGTGCTTTTTGTACCCAGTACTGCTTTAAATACCTTCTGAAGAGTCAAAATCTTGAATTCGGACCCACTCTCTGATTTTGGAAAACGCCCAGTTATGCACGTGGCCGTAAGTGTTGCTAAGACTCCCCTCTTCTTCTCGTACCGATAAAGAGATTCCCCGTTGGTGTTGGGCAGTTTAACTGATTTTAATGGTTCTTTACCGAATACAGAGCTGGCACGTTCCAGGAAATAGCATCATAAAGGTACTGGACCGACCATCGTAGAAACGATCGATGGCATATCAAATTTTCTAAATGAGTTTACCTTATCCTCCTGTGATCGAACCCCAGCAGATAGCTAAATCTTACCTTGCATGTTATTTGTGTAGTTCACATTGAACGCCTTCAACCAAGCTAATGCTTGTATATTAGGTTGGGCTTCAAATCCAACTTGTTTCTCAAGAATTTCTTTGCACGCATAGACTTGACACTGTGTTCCGTCTTTTACCTCCAACTCAACTTAGGTATCAGAAACACGCCGAGTTATCCAGCACTGTTAGGAAGATTTAGCTCTTGACCATTTAAAGAAGAAACAAGTTTATCTAAGCGGGATCGCCCCTCAGCAGTAATTTAGCAAACACTCAAGAGTGTGTTTTCTGCCATGAAAAGCTTCTTAGCAAAAATTCATCTTGCAAATGCCGTTCGGAGTAGGCAAAGAACATGTAGGTCCCGTTCCTCCAGATTAGAAAAATTAAAAGGAGCTCGACACAAATTGGAAGAGAAGCTCGGCTCTCTTCGGAGGAAATATTATACTAAAGCTGTTAGGTTAGACTGAACTAACCCGTCCGGAAGAATCTCAAATAGAAGAAAAACTATTAAATTTTATACTTTTTTCTACATTTTTAATAGGACATTGTTCAATCGTTTGCTGAGATAGGCTTCCAGATATAGCTATACTGTATAAGCCACACTCTCTAATTAGTTTTAATTAAAAACGCCTCTTATTCTCTTTTAAAAGAAAATAGCACGCGAATATTTTATTGAATCGAAATTTTTTAAAAAATTCATTCGTTTTTGTACCGATATAATTTTTATAATTTTGTAGAACTAGGCGAAGGCAAACAAAGAGATTAAACAAAGAAAATATGCTTGAAACAAAGCAAAAGAAATTGTTGTGTTAAAGGAGGCATTTATATCTGCTGCTTTGTGATTGATTTTACCATTTTTTTTTTCATTATAAACCTTAAAATATTTATCTTTTTTATAATTTGTATTGTTTTAGCAAATAAAAAAACACGCCAAAGATATGCTTGCCGCTAAGTAGCTACATATTAGCAGCTTGTTTTACTATAAATTTATGTATACCAATTATTGTATTTACTGCAGATATTTTGAAACTTCTTTATTTATTGTTAAGTATATTTTTTGCTGTGTTTTAACCCATTTAGCATACAAAAATTAAATTATTAGCAAAATTATGTATTTTTTTTTTTTATTTAATAAGCCCTCATTCTGAAATTTCACGGTCCACTGCCATATATTTTTTCGACAACTCGTAAGTAAACAACGGATTAAGTGCGCTGTGTATGAAGACATTGAACATGACTGCGACTGCTGCTATTGTTAGTATATTTTTCAATACAAATTTAACAGAATAAGGTATAATTTATATAAAATGAAATTATTTGTTAGTTCTTTGTTTTATAATTATTATTTATGTTATCTTTATCTATGACAATTTCTTGGCCTTTTGATAGAGCGTATCCACTACTTTGCCCATACTATGTATAGTTTCCAATACACGCTCATAGGTTTTGTCGACGGGGGTCTGTTCAAAAACGATAAGTACACCTTCACCTTGATCTAAAATGCCGCTAAACTTCTTATCGAGAATCATTTGTGATAATTTTTTCTCCACTTGTGGCATAGGCAATTTAATGCACTCGGCAACATGAGAAACCTGAAACATAGGAACAAATATTATTCTAATGTTATTATATTTAAATAATAATTAAGATACATATGTAGAAGATAAGAAATATACATGCTAACGTTTTTTTGATTCTGATGCTATTCTCAAATTTTTTTTTAATAATTATGTACGTCTCTAATTTTTCTGCCCCGTGATTAATTTTCACCTACAAAAGTGCTGTTGTTGTTGTTGTTCTTGCTGCTTTAATCGCAAAATAACTCCAAAAAATTTAAGAAGTGTTGGGGAGCGATATAAGTAGCCTTTTGCAAGTTGAATCCGATTTGTTCTGGAGCAAGCACATTATGCTACTAGCCAAACTACTCATAGATCCACATTTTACCCCCTCTAAACTGTGTATTTTAGTCTCCTCTTACTACTGAGATACCTATCGCGGATTCGTCCTTCGTCTGACTAACTGGTCACAAAATTATACAACATAGTAGAGCAAATGGCCCAAAGTTACTTCCAAACCTAGCTCCCTAAGTTGTAAGCAGGTAATATCAAGACAGACATTTGCTAAAGGGCATATAGCTTAGTCTGTGTTTTATTGGCGTACCTCTACTCTCGAATATGGTTCAATAATGCGGCATAAGTTCTGCTCCAACATGGTGTCATAAAGCGTTCCCAAATGTGCCTGCACAATAACATCTTCTGATAATTCTTTTTTGTAATCTTTCAACGCCTCTTGGAAATCAGCAAGTGAACGTTTATGTGAGGCTTCTGCCACTGCTTTCATGGCATCTATATCGCGGCCCGAGTAAGTAATTGCCTATGACAAAGAAATAACAGATGAAAAACAGCAAAGAACAACTATTATAAGTTTACTCGAAACTTACCAATTTACCGCTCACAATTTGATTAACGTCCTCCGATTGACCCAACATAATTTTGCATAGCAGCATATACTTCAAACCAGTCAATGCTTTGCCATTATCAACGCTATCGAAACTTTCGAAAGCTTCGTAAAAATAGGAAAAGGCTGTTTTAAAATCACGTTCATCGGCGGCATGCAATATTCCAGATTGCAAATCTAGCGCACCTTGCACCTTAGGCGGACAATATATCGCATTAGCGGTTGTGCGTGCAGAGGTGAGTGCGGCGCGTGCTTTTGGTAAATTACTAAGTGCATGATAAGTTTTACTTTCCAACAATTGCACCTCAACCAAAAGATTCTTATCATCCAATTTCTTCAGCTCTCGTAATAATTGTGAACCTAATGCCAAAGCATCTGTATACAAGCCTGTGTCGAAGAAAAGTGCTATAAGACGCGCTTCCAATGACTGACGTAAAAATGTGCGTTTCTCCTGCTTAGCCCACTCAATACAGTCTTTACATAATTGCACCTGTCAAAAAATTTGTTTTTCATTTAGTATATGTAAATTAACTGACATGCAATGCGCTTACCTCTATACCCGTACCAGCGTCCATGTCTAGAAACATATCCACTAATGTACGCACCATTTTTGCTGCCTTTGCTTTGCTTATCAAACTGAGAAAGGGACGCGTCACCTTGATCAAATCGGCCAATTCTTTGGCTTTACCCTCTTGCTTATACAATTCACCCAGTTGCAGGATTCCCTGCTCCTTCAAACGAATCAGCTCTTCATCATTCTCAGCTACTTCTTGTTCACGTACAATTTTATTCAATAGAGTCATGCCCTCTTCACGATTCACCGTAGACAGGGCTTGAGCGCGTTCAAATAACGTTGCTCCGGCCATTTTTTCTTGCTGTAAAACAAATTTCACTTAATTTATTCAAATTCAATGGAGTTTCTGTGTATATTATTTCGTTGCGTTTTCTTTGTGTTTAAAATAGTCCTTGGCTTTTTACACTTTATTCAATGGAAATTTCGCGTTAGTTGAAATTTTTACTTTGAGTATCGGAAGAAAATTATTTTTTGCCTTTTCGCTTTGGTCTGAATGGCAGAAAAATGACATTTCATGGAACCGCCAGTCATGCAAGCAGTGCAGCCAACTGTGGCACATGAGAGTGCTACCAGATCTTTTACATTAAAGATTAACAGAGCTCTTGTATTTACATAGGCAATATAACAGAGCTCTTGTATTTACATAGGCAATATAACAGAGCTCTTGTATTTACATAGGCAATATAACAGAGCTCTTGTATTTACATAGGCAATATAACAGAGCTCTTGTATTTACATAGGCAATAATGTTAAAGTTCCTCGCTGTGTGGCAGCACTGCGTTTTCGAACTGTCAAAGGAAAAAATATATATAAAAATAAAATATAAAAATTCGCAGACGCGCGTTTCTGGCCGATTTAAAGATTTACGCCAGCAACAACAGCACAACAGCTAGGCGTTGGCATTGCTGCTACTGGTGGAGCTACGCCCATTTGGAAAATGCCAATGGCATGCCTAACATACGATCCAATAACAGTTGTGTGCACATCAGCAGCACATCACATCGATCGATCGTCACATCGTCGGGCAGCCAGAGCAGCCCAGCCGCGTAACGACAATGGACCCACCCACCCACCCACACACAGCCACACAGTAAGAGAGTAGCGGTGCCACAGTACCACTGCAGCAAACAGCATTGCAAGCAGTTTAGAACATCTCGCATTAGAATTTTAATTGCCGGCTTTAGCGCTTTAGCGTTGAAATATCTGCATTCTTTAGGTTAATCTATAGGGATTTGAAGCCAGAAAATATTATGCTGGACGAACACGGACACATAGCGCTACATATTTTGGGCTATCGAAACAACCATTGGATGGTTCAAAAACATACAGTTTTTGTGGAACCGTCGAGTAAATGGCGCCTCAGATAGTTAATCGTAAAGGACACGACTTTGCTGCAGACTCTGATGGTCCTTTCCTTTGGTGTGCTTATGATGCAATTTACCATTTCATGGGGAAACACAACAAGAGATATTGAATCAAATATTGCGTTCCAAGTTAGATATGCCAGAAAATCTATCACCTGAAGCACAATCACTCCGCGCCACCAGCTTCCACGGCCGCACCCACTCACAGCTACAATATCGGTAGCACAGCTGGGAGCAATGCCGAGCATCAGCCCCCGCCCACGTCTTCTTCCCCCCTCTTTTCCGGCAGCAATAGTGTAGGTCAGGGACACAGACTCTTAGTCCCTAGTAGGGACTCCCTACCACCGTTTGCCAGCACAGAATGTATATGTTTGCACCATCCGCCAAATGGCGGTGCAATATATTTGATCCCGACATCGGCCGCAGGGACAATATCCTGGAACGTCATAGCTTATCTGTCCGGTCAGGCGATTTATACCTAGAAATCATCAACATCTACATCCCTCTTCCCACCTGCTGCCCCAGTGGATACCGCCCTAATATTAGTGCGTTAATCACTGGCGACAATCGCATTATCTTAGGCGATTTCAATGCCCATCAAACTTTGCAGGCGGACAGCAGAGGCGAGATGTTGCCGGATCAAATAGAAGAAACGACGTTCTGCACAAAAAATGGGACGCCCCCCCACTATGGTAGGAAGCCTGTCACAGATCGCCAGAATCAATCGTTCTGATCATTTGGACTTCACATCGAATCGTTGAACTATGGTACGTTGCGAAATGAAAGATATGCACCTATTTCTTATGGAAAATATGAACTGACTGCACTACCAATAATATGACTGCACTCCCCCGAAGCCTTCGGGGAGTGTCCTTTTCGCTACAACAACAACAACAACTGCACTACCATGTCTACATTACTCGGATTTAAATATTTCCATGATGCTTACTTCAGGTTTACCAAGAATTAAACATAAAAAATAACAAATCATAAATTTATTTAGTAAATAGTTATTTATTTAAACAAATATTAATATTATTAAAATAAACATAAGATAAAAACATGAAATATGTATAGAATAATTTAATGAAATCTGAAATAGAAGAAAAATATTAATTACATTATAATAAACATAGCATAAGAAAACATGAAATATAGCACAATTAAATGAATATAAAATCTGAAATAGAAGAAAAAATAATTCTATTATAAATATATTTCTGAGAGGAATGAAATAAAAACTGAAAATAGAAGAAAAGGATCAATCTGGAATAGAAAAAATATTATAAATTGTGCAACCCAAATGAAATATAATATCACTGGAACAAGAATTGCGAAATTGTTTTTCATTTCTCACAAGACTTAATTTGTTTAAATTAAGTCCATTCACCCGTTCTCATCTTAAACATGGCTTAATCTAATTTGATTAAGTAAACTTACAATGTCTGAAATGAGATCTAGGCTCAAGTCCAGAATTCCTGTAAACTAAAAAGAAGAATTAGTATATACGTACACATATTAAATTACGAAAGCTGTAAAGCAAAAATTAATAAAAATTGAAATAAAAAACCTCGCGTATACCCGTACCCTGACCTAGACCTAGAGCTTCCTCTTACAAGCCAATGTTTCATGAGAGATCCAATATTTCATGACAAATCCACTTTGCATATTTAAAGAGTAGATCAGTAATAAGGAAATCCAATAATTGCAGTCGGTGATTTAAACATCCATCTTCATCGGAAAACCATCCAGGAAAGGCGGTTTCGGTTTTATTTTGAATTATTGGTACCAACAAACTTTTTAAACCAACCCTATGTGCATGAAGAGGAAAAAGCTGAGTAAACCATTTAATTTGCAAATGACACACCTCGAACACCCTGTCGGTAGGATTAACAAGCCTCAAATCACTCGAATCCTTGTAATTTTTGGCTTTGATCATCGCTTCCGAGTTATGGGGGAGCTCGCTTTGAGTCTTTGTCAATGACTTGGTGCATTTTTCGCATTTCAGTTTACACAGTACCTTATTATAACAGTAACCTGTGTAATACCGCTGCACCTGTACCTCTACTTTGTTCTGAGCCTTGACGAAACTTTCGTTCGGTACATTAAAATCGTTCAAGGCTGGCATACTCTTATCATCTTCAGACACATTTGTTAATTTATGTCTATCGTCTTCTTCGGTCTCAAGACGACTGTCTTCTTGAGTCCAATCTAGACAGTTGTACTGGTCGTCTTCACAATTACCGTCTTTCGTTTTGCATGGATGCTTCAGAATTTTTATAGAAATCAACCGAGCTACAATATATTGCATTTCATTCGCCGAAGGGGTGGTGTTAATCCCTTGGCTTTCACGTATACTGAAAAAGATATTTTCCAAAGCATCTTGGTTTAACTTTCCCGGTAAAATAAATTTTATTTCTTTTTGTGTTTCGAAAAGGTCTTCAGTTAGCATCAACATTGCAGTAATTGTCTGTCGCAGACCATCAATGCAGTGAACTTTCTTGTACTTTTTCTCACCTTCAGAGTCTATGTTCAAGACCTTCCAGGAAAGCAAATGTTCAACGTAACCTTTCAGCCTTTGGATCTTCTTCGTGCTATCCCGGGGGATTGCACATTTTAATGGATTTGTAGATGTCAACGTTTTAGCATCAAGATCGTCAAATATGTCGTTACACTTTTTTACGAACTTTTGTGTCGACTTCGCGAGGCTTTTCACATACTCATTTTTACCAAATAAATTTTGGTTATATGCCAGATCAATGCCGGCCGCGACCGAATTACTTAGTATTTGTACCGCCTTTAAAACATTTGAACGATTAAATTTTGACGGGTAAACGTGAACCTCTGTAAGTTTCGGACAAATTTTGAAGTTGGAATTTTGCTTGTCGATGTCATACAGAGCACGTATGACATCGAAGCTCGCAATACCATCAACAGTCTCAATTTGGTAGAAAAGCATGGTGTTACGTATAGACTTAATTAGATGGCAATAGTCGTAGAAGGCATACACCTTTGTATTGTTATGCATGAAGTATGGTTTGGATACCCAAATAATTGCCATACAACGAGAGGTTAATACCTGCTTGGTCGCAAACGATAGATTTAACATTTAAACCGATATCTGTCCAATTGGAAAGATTGTCTCGAAGTATGAAATTTAAGGTCTTGGCATCCATAGAGCCATCCGTAATATAATATGAAAAAACGTATTTCCAATTTGATGTGACACCTTTAATCATAAAAAAAAGGAATTTGCTTCCAAGTTGCAAAGTACGATGGCCTCCACCGATATCTTGGAAACCATCAATTAAGTCTCTTGCCTTATTATAACATAAATCTGATTTTATAGGCATCTCGTCAAAAATTACCATGCAATGACGTTCGATGTAGTGATGGACGATATGGCGATTTTGAGCTATCAGTGAAAATAGATATGGCTATTTTTGAATATCGGCTATTTTTTATAGCTATAGCGATCGTTTTATTGCAACAAGCGATTCCATACAGAAGAGCGATTTGGAGCTATCAGTGAATATAAGTATGGCTATTTTTTTACAGCTATGGCTATTTTTTACAGCTATGGCGATCGCTTTAATTTATCTTTAATAAGCGAATCTGCAATTATTTGTATACTTGTATATAAAAAATGAATGTTTAAGTCTTTTTACCAGAGTAGATTGAATGTTATACATTAATTTATACTAAATTAAATTTTATTAGAATATATGAACCAAAATTGGAATAAAAAGAAAAAAGTATGTACCTTTAATTGTAAACTAATGTAATGTGAAATTCTAATCTTCTGAGATATTATGATATATATTATTAACTGGCTGACGACAATATGTTCAGACTCGTATTACACTCAATGAGATGAAACTAGCTGAAATAAATGTATATGCATCTTTGTTTTATAAATTTTGTTAATTGAAAATGCTTTGATTTTTAAATGTAAGATGAATCAACCCGAAATAAATCTGTATATGTAACACCATAAAGACATGATTTATTTACTATATTATACTACACCGATGTGTTCAGAAATACTCCGTATGAATTTATTCTGAAAGTTGTATTTGGCTGCATAAATTTGTACAGTAAAGTGAATCAATTTTTAATTTACCCAAACCACGTGGCTGCTTTTCTAGCCGACTTCACAATGTCGTCGTTCTAGTTGTTGCACAAGTTTGCTTTGTTCCGTTCGCTGTTTCGGAAAGTAAAGCACACAGATGAGTAATGATGAACGATATCTCACTATCGATGTGTGCATCGCTGCTATTAGTATTAGAATTTCATGCTAAAGGAAAATCGCCAATCGCTATAAGCGCTATAATCGCTATTGGCGATATTCTGCCAGAGGTGATTGTATTAAAAAAAATCGAATGAAGGAAAATAGCCAATCACTGATATATTTGGATTGCAATAGCTATAGCTAATAGCGATTTGTCAATAGCGGCGATGCAATCACCAATAGCGAAATATCGATCCATCACTAGTTCGATGCTAGACATATTTTTTACAATGTCTTTTAAATTCTTACACACGTTCTCGTTGATACCGGGTACAACAACTCGAATGGGCCGCCATCGCAAAAGAGAAGTTTTAGATGGCAAAGCGAAACCCAACTCTTCGCGCATGAAATTGAACGCTTTAGTTGATATAAAATTTATATTTTGCGAAATAATTTTTTCGTCGTCGGTATAAAATGCTCGTTTGTCAGTTTGTACAATCATTTTCGCAAATGTGACCGCATTTGCACTCGCATCTTTGGTAGCAATTATAGACCGACGACGTAAGTCCCGATTTTGTAATTTAAGTTCTTTAATTTCCTTTTTTAAGAAACAAATTTTCTTCTCCTGAAAAGCGGAATATCGAAAATGATGCCGCGTTGAATTCAATCTAACGCGACGTCTTTTCGTATTCAAGCTCACTGAAGTGTTTTCAGATGGCTTAGTTTTTAGCTCTAGTGTGGGATGAGCCCCCAAGTCCTTAAAACATACATATTTTGACGACACCTCACTATCGTGAGGATTTATACTTTCTGAATTGACGTCGACCTCTCCAATTTTTCTAACCTCCTCTAAAAACAAGCTAGGGTGTTATGGATGCGCATTTACAGTGGAAGCAGTAAGGAAGGCGGTCGGCATGATGTGTTGGTGCACAGTGGCTAGTCATTGTCGGCTGGGGCGGGTCCTTGCCAACCTTACTGTTCCTGCGCCATAAACAGAAAAAAGTTCCTATCATGCCTATCAAAACGAGCAGCTGTCGAATTCAAAACAAACTGACAGAAGCGCAGAGACCGACTCAAAACGCTTATAATTCAAACTAAAACAACATCCGGCTGAACCGGATGTCACGGACAGACCGTTAACATTCAAAAAAATTCAAAAATCTAAAATTCAAAAAAAAACTGGCGCATGGACATGACCGGTTACTAACTTTAAAAACCAAATTCAAAAAAAAACTGCTGAAATTAAAATAAAATAACCAAAGGGAAAATAAACATAAAGGGCCGAATATATATAGGGGGCGCCGCGGGTGGTGTTGCGACGCCCGGTGCTTGTCCCACCCTCAATAACCATGGCCACCGACGCACCTGTATTTCGGTGGCCCCTTACCTGTTTTATCTAAGTGCCTTCTAAGTAAGTGGCGACGCCAGCATTCCCATTTTAAATTACAATTTATTTATAATTCATTATTAAATTATAAATACATTATTAAATTCATTACAAAAATTATTACAATGTTATCGTAGAACTCAGTTTTGAGTGTAACCTGATATCGAATCGATATAATGCTAATGCGCCTAGTATAATGCTAACAATATCTAATATGTACAAAAAAAGTATTTACCAAAAGCAATAACGATAAAATTGCGATAGCAATATGTATTACGGCACGTAAATCACCTTCGTCTTGTTGTTCGAAAGGTATTGCCCGCAATAGGGATTCATATGCATATATATATACCTATATATTGCATTTGGAAGGAAAAAAAAATTTTGAATTCAAAATCCTTTTGCCAATTCGTGTATACTTGACAATCGACGAATGGCTGCTGTCGCAAAAAAAAATCCGTTAAATCTATGGTTAAGCTTCCAAAGTGAATCGCTAAAACGTTTCAATGTATAGAGCTAACTTTAAACATCTTAAGGTGACAAAATATATATTCTTAAAATGATCGAAAAAAAAATGTATCCTTTTTCTTTTTTTATGTAAAGCTAATGCTTAGGTAGGTATTAGGTAAATGGAATCATACTAGTTAATTGCTGAATACAATCTTAGTCATAGTTAAAGAGTTTTGTTTGATATATTATATGTAAGATGCATTCTCAAATAAACGGCGTATGTTGAAATTAGGGTTAAGCGTTCTAACAGGTAAGTGCTGCTTGACCGGACTGAGACAAAACTGCCTGTTTATTTGTGAACAAACCTTTAAAACGTGTAAATAATTTTGGCATATTAAAATATGGTTGCATTCTTTAATATCTTGTCAAGTTGCAAAACATAAGTGTTCATATGGTAATTCTTTTGGTTAGGTAATCAATACAGCTAAGCTTAACTCGTGGGAATCATTTATGTATAACCTTTTTCGTCTATAATACGTTATACTATCCTTTCATCTTTTGTGTTGATAATTCAAAAACAAAAATATCGTAATTTAGACACAAGAGATCGATCCTTGTCGAATGGTTTACCCGGGGTTATATAAAACCCTCTAAGTACCACTTGGAAGTTCTTTTAACTACCCTGCAAAAATGCTCTCGTCATTCCACGCCGTTTGACTAGTTACTACACAGTCATAGGTTATGTTCTTAGTCACATTTGCATGGGCGTGGGTAAGTTTCGTGACCAGAAGTTTTTTTGTAGGGTAATTAAGTCTAAATTTATACCGTCCTGGTACTTACATGGCCGACAGAGTGCGTACCATGGGTCTCTGCCGGCGTGTTGTCGCTGGTGGAGTTGACCTTGCCGGTGAAGTTGACGCTGATGTGGGTTGTGGTGTGCGGTCTTGGGCGCGCTGTGCTGGTATTGTTGGTGGTTGTTGCGCTCTGGTCCGAGGTGATCGAGTGCACCTGGTGGCAACGAAACTTCGGAATGACTTGGGGCTAAATTTGGCTTTCGTTGTACTACGCTGCCGCGTACTGCTGGCCCTGGAGGCGGAGGTGTTGGTTTAAGAGTCTTCTCGTAATTCGCTTGACCCTGTACTAATGTTTCTTAATTGTCCTTTTTGGTCCGCAGGAAATTGCAAAACGGAAGATTCCAAATTGCTCGATACTAGTTACAAGCTTCGCCACAATTAGAAGGCGTAAAAATATTTCCAAAAATTATTTTTCCAGTGTGCGGACCGGGTAGTTGGTTGATAAGTATGTGGGACTCCGTTAAACACAAGCAGTGTGCAACCAATAGGAGCACCCTTAACAGTCAGTGTTGGTGGGTTTCATATTTTTACATACTATTCTACATTCTAAATTAGCAAAGTCTCTTGTTATTCCAGTTTTCGAACCGTTGCACATTTGCTGGTGGTAAATGTTTTCAAGCCTTAGTTAATTGGGTTTTGATGACTTATAAGTATGTGCGTGCAATAGTTTTAAAGGATAAGACTCTTATGGTACGAAGTTTTCCAAGCCGAAATCGCCAACGTTGATATTTTTGGGTTAATTCTTACCGTCGATCCCTTTTCCTTCCGCGCCCACTGCAGTTAGATTCTATTGGCCCCTTTTGCAATCCTTTTGTAAAACAAAAACTCTTTTATGGCCGGAACCTCGTGATCAAAAAAAGAAAGAAAATTTTCTTCCTCATGGCCGGTCTGTCTGTTCCCTTCCTTTTTCGATATTTTACATCGCAACCTTTGCCACATCGCTAGGTGTGTTCCCGTGAACACGCTCCCAAGTGGATCGCAGCCATACACCGTAGCAGCAGACCGTAACAAACCTGCTTCGCTTAGAAGGCCCGACGATGGAGCGAACAGGAAACCGGATCCGCTGTGGGAAGCCACTGCCAGGGGCCTCCAATGCCAATCAACGTGGGGCACGACTCACCCCTGAGATAAGAGTCTCAAAGTCCTACTACGAAGCTAGCCGGGCAACATAGGTCCATCAAAAAAAAGTTAAGTCAAATTTGGGAATTAATTCTGTTTCCTAGTTTAAAAGGGCTTTGCGGCAATTAAACATTTGTTATGGAGAACTCGTCAAAACTCCGAAAGGTTTTAGTGGTTATCGCCCCCACAAAAGGCAAGACAAAAAAAATATAGACATTTTGATATGGAGAACTCGTCCAAACTCCGAAAGGCTAGTGGTTATCGCCCCCACAGAAGGCCAAAACAAAAAAAAAGTGTAGACATTTTGATATGGAGAACTCGTCCAAACTCCGAAAGGCTAGTGGTCATCGCCCCCACAGAAGGCCAAACAAAAAAAAAAATTTGGATACTCAATGGGAACGCTGACATCTCCTGTTCCCCGAAGGCACTCGGGCTCCAAAAAAAAATAAAAAAACATAAACTCATTCATTCTTGTCCCTAGTGCTCCCAACCGCAACGCATAAGGGGGTCTTAAGGACCTGCCTCTGGGACTGGTTGGGACCACTAGGGTCAATTCCCTACACACACAGGTTGGTCCCAACACACCCAGCCGCAACGCAGAGGCGGTCTCTGGGACTCGCTAGTGGGACTGGCTGGGGGTGTTGAGGCCTCCCGTCCATTCACCCTGGACACCCCTCCTGCCTCCGCCGCTATGGGTGGAGCGGCTTCAATGGCCGCTCCCCAGACTGGTGGGACAGGGAAGGGTGTCACTTTGAATCCCAGCTCAACCCGTCACAGTCCAGGTGGTATTCTAAACTACCACCTGGGGCGTGGGATGAGCTGGGGTTCTTTTTCCACATACATACACGCACTCACACTAACAACACAAAATTCGGCAAAAAAAAAAAATTTTTTTTTTTAAAAAAACTATTAACTTTAAGCAAAAAAAAAATTCAAAACCCAGTTAGCGGACATATATGTACCAAAGCCGACTAACGGACAACATTCCGGGAAAATAAAAAAAACCCACTTACAAAAAAAATAAAGTGCGTGCAGCACTGCCTCAACGGGTGAATACAAAAATCCCGATAACTGACGTTAAGTCACGTGGATCCCTCAGCTACCGGAGACGATGATCACTCCGGACACCCTGATCCGTCAAACCATCCCACCGCAACGCAGGTGGCTGCTCCTGCGGCTGCTCACCCCGGACTGGTGGGATGGTCAACTTCACAAGTTGACCAGGAGTGACCCTCGCACCCAGCGGCTCAGGAACCGCGTTGGGCGCCATCTGTTATGGAAACGCATCTACGATGGAATCAGTAAGGAAGGCGGTCGGCATGATGTGTTGGTGCACAGTGGCTAGTCATTGTCGGCTGGGGCGGGTCCTTGCCAACCTTACTGTTCCTGCGCCATAAACAGAAAAAAGTTCCTATCATGCCTATCAAAACGAGCAGCTGTCGAATTCAAAACAAACTGACAGAAGCGCAGAGACCGACTCAAAACGCTTATAATTCAAACTAAAACAACATCCGGCTGAACCGGATGTCACGGACAGACCGTTAACATTCAAAAAAATTCAAAAATCTAAAATTCAAAAAAAAACTGGCGCATGGACATGACCGGTTACTAACTTTAAAAACCAAATTCAAAAAAAAACTGCTGAAATTAAAATAAAATAACCAAAGGGAAAATAAACATAAAGGGCCGAATATATATAGGGGGCGCCGCGGGTGGTGTTGCGACGCCCGGTGCTTGTCCCACCCTCAATAACCATGGCCACCGACGCACCTGTATTTCGGTGGCCCCTTACCTGTTTTATCTAAGTGCCTTCTAAGTAAGTGGCGACGCCAGCATTCCCATTTTAAATTACAATTTATTTATAATTCATTATTAAATTATAAATACATTATTAAATTCATTACAAAAATTATTACAATGTTATCGTAGAACTCAGTTTTGAGTGTAACCTGATATCGAATCGATATAATGCTAATGCGCCTAGTATAATGCTAACAATATCTAATATGTACAAAAAAAGTATTTACCAAAAGCAATAACGATAAAATTGCGATAGCAATATGTATTACGGCACGTAAATCACCTTCGTCTTGTTGTTCGAAAGGTATTGCCCGCAATAGGGATTCATATGCATATATATATACCTATATATTGCATTTGGAAGGAAAAAAAAATTTTGAATTCAAAATCCTTTTGCCAATTCGTGTATACTTGACAATCGACGAATGGCTGCTGTCGCAAAAAAAAATCCGTTAAATCTATGGTTAAGCTTCCAAAGTGAATCGCTAAAACGTTTCAATGTATAGAGCTAACTTTAAACATCTTAAGGTGACAAAATATATATTCTTAAAATGATCGAAAAAAAAATGTATCCTTTTTCTTTTTTTATGTAAAGCTAATGCTTAGGTAGGTATTAGGTAAATGGAATCATACTAGTTAATTGCTGAATACAATCTTAGTCATAGTTAAAGAGTTTTGTTTGATATATTATATGTAAGATGCATTCTCAAATAAACGGCGTATGTTGAAATTAGGGTTAAGCGTTCTAACAGGTAAGTGCTGCTTGACCGGACTGAGACAAAACTGCCTGTTTATTTGTGAACAAACCTTTAAAACGTGTAAATAATTTTGGCATATTAAAATATGGTTGCATTCTTTAATATCTTGTCAAGTTGCAAAACATAAGTGTTCATATGGTAATTCTTTTGGTTAGGTAATCAATACAGCTAAGCTTAACTCGTGGGAATCATTTATGTATAACCTTTTTCGTCTATAATACGTTATACTATCCTTTCATCTTTTGTGTTGATAATTCAAAAACAAAAATATCGTAATTTAGACACAAGAGATCGATCCTTGTCGAATGGTTTACCCGGGGTTATATAAAACCCTCTAAGTACCACTTGGAAGTTCTTTTAACTACCCTGCAAAAATGCTCTCGTCATTCCACGCCGTTTGACTAGTTACTACACAGTCATAGGTTATGTTCTTAGTCACATTTGCATGGGCGTGGGTAAGTTTCGTGACCAGAAGTTTTTTTGTAGGGTAATTAAGTCTAAATTTATACCGTCCTGGTACTTACATGGCCGACAGAGTGCGTACCATGGGTCTCTGCCGGCGTGTTGTCGCTGGTGGAGTTGACCTTGCCGGTGAAGTTGACGCTGATGTGGGTTGTGGTGTGCGGTCTTGGGCGCGCTGTGCTGGTATTGTTGGTGGTTGTTGCGCTCTGGTCCGAGGTGATCGAGTGCACCTGGTGGCAACGAAACTTCGGAATGACTTGGGGCTAAATTTGGCTTTCGTTGTACTACGCTGCCGCGTACTGCTGGCCCTGGAGGCGGAGGTGTTGGTTTAAGAGTCTTCTCGTAATTCGCTTGACCCTGTACTAATGTTTCTTAATTGTCCTTTTTGGTCCGCAGGAAATTGCAAAACGGAAGATTCCAAATTGCTCGATACTAGTTACAAGCTTCGCCACAATTAGAAGGCGTAAAAATATTTCCAAAAATTATTTTTCCAGTGTGCGGACCGGGTAGTTGGTTGATAAGTATGTGGGACTCCGTTAAACACAAGCAGTGTGCAACCAATAGGAGCACCCTTAACAGTCAGTGTTGGTGGGTTTCATATTTTTACATACTATTCTACATTCTAAATTAGCAAAGTCTCTTGTTATTCCAGTTTTCGAACCGTTGCACATTTGCTGGTGGTAAATGTTTTCAAGCCTTAGTTAATTGGGTTTTGATGACTTATAAGTATGTGCGTGCAATAGTTTTAAAGGATAAGACTCTTATGGTACGAAGTTTTCCAAGCCGAAATCGCCAACGTTGATATTTTTGGGTTAATTCTTACCGTCGATCCCTTTTCCTTCCGCGCCCACTGCAGTTAGATTCTATTGGCCCCTTTTGCAATCCTTTTGTAAAACAAAAACTCTTTTATGGCCGGAACCTCGTGATCAAAAAAAGAAAGAAAATTTTCTTCCTCATGGCCGGTCTGTCTGTTCCCTTCCTTTTTCGATATTTTACATCGCAACCTTTGCCACATCGCTAGGTGTGTTCCCGTGAACACGCTCCCAAGTGGATCGCAGCCATACACCGTAGCAGCAGACCGTAACAAGGGATGTGCCCTGAGAGGACTCGGTTTTTACCTAAATGTTTAGGTTGAAAATGTTTGCTACAAACATATAACTTGTTTTCAGAAGCATCGACTTTGCAGGCCAGAGCCCAAGCTTCGCGAGCTTTTCTTTCCCACGGGAATTTAAAAAGTGTGTGTTTGCCATCCCAAACACAGCACTGTACACAACAGTACTTACTTGGCTTGCCCGGCTTCCATTGATGTGGAACGTCTTCATAACCTACGGATAAAGTAGCATGACTTTAGATAGGTTGAAGACTTAAAAGGAAGGGATGATTATTGATCATTATTAACAGGACCGGATTAACAAGTAGGCAGAATAGGCAGTTGCCTAAATAAAATAAAATTCTAGAGAGTGAATTGAATATATAATCAGAACTGAAAATAATTTTTACTCCAATAAACAAAACTCCATTGACCGCATTCAAAAACCGACGAACTAGACAAGGTTCCTAAAAAGGACATTTCTTACTCATTTGACAAATTGTATTAGTGAAGTGAAAGGAGAGGATATTGAATAATAAAAACCAATTATCTCAAAATGTACACTGGTTGTTTTTATTTTGAAAAATTTAAGTTGCTTTGGAACATCGAGTGTAGAGCCTTCAACTATATTTTGATTCCTATGCGTTCAGTGAGTAAGTCATTGCAAAGTGAAAAAGCTTTTGACGTGCTTAGAAGAGTTCAGTTTCATTCCGTGAAAAGTTCAATGATTTCGAGGAAAAAATAAAACAACTATTAGTAGGTTAACAGAAATAGTAAAACGTACTCTCGTCGTAGAAAAAACAACCTAATGACGGAAATGCTCCAGAAGTAGAATTTTCGCCTCGCGATGATTTTAGGACAAAAAGGTTTCTTCGAAATCAATCACAATCATTACAGTGAAAGTATATGAAACTTTCAGAGAGACTTTCATTTCTCATCAACTTTTCTCTAAGTGATGGAGACCTCCTCCACTCCTCCACGAAGCTATAAATAACTTAGTTATTTTTTATTCTAGAGATTTGGAAGAATTTTTCATTCAAATGAAACAATTCCAAAGTTACGTGACCTCCGTATACACTGATGCACAAAAAAGTTGTTGTTGTTGTGCTTGGTTGCTCCCGGAAGGTTTCGGGGAGTGTTATCGATGTGATGGTCCTTTGCCGGATACAGATCCGGTACGCTCCAGTAACACAGCACCAATAACGTGCTAGCCCGATCATCTCGGGAACGATTTATGTAGCCACATTAAACCTTCAGCCATTCCCTCCCTCCCCACCCCACCCTCCTTCTTACACCAGGAATACCTACCGCGGGTATATTCTGACCCCCTAACCCGCTGGGGAGCACAAAAAAGTCTTAGTCATTTGTATAAGATTCTAATGGAAGATCAATCAGCATGTATTTTCTAACACAGAAATAGCTCTTTTTAACATTAATGATCACAAATTGTTCTGCCGAATGATCCTTCTCGCAATTAAAAAGAATCAAGGCGCAGAAAGTGCTACAACGCGGCAAGAGTGACTCGAATTTTAGGTACACTTTCATTGAGGTAAGCTTTATTGAACAATATCGAAAATAACGGAATTAATACCGATAAAGATGGGGATTTAGTAGTGAAACGAAAGGCACACGCTAAAAGGTCTGGTGTAATACAAATTGAGCACTCTGAAGCAACCGAATTACGGTTGGTGGGGTTACAAGTATGGCGCGGTGCTTTATTATTGGCAGATTATATTTTTCATAAACATGAAGAATTTGTAACATGTCTGTACTTGAATTAGGTGCAGGTGTTGGGTTGACCAGCATTGCTGCAGCCATTTATTCATCAAATGTGGTGTGCACCGATGTAAATGTTGGTGGAATCTTAGATTTAATACGTGCAAATATTAAACACAATACCGAACTTTTTAAAATACCAAATAGTATTAATGTATTGGAATTTGATTTTCTCCAACCACTGCAAGATTATTCTGGTGAATTACTGGAAACCATTGACAATTGTGATGTGGTTGTAGCAGCTGATGTAATCTATGATGATACATTAACTGATGCATTTATAAATGTTATGGACACTTTGTTTGAGCGTGGGAATCTGAGCAGAAAAGGTAAAACAATTTATATAGCATTAGAAAAACGATATGTATTCACGCTTGCAGAAATGGATACAGTAGCGCCAATGTTTGAATATTTTCTAAGGAAATCAATGCATAAATCATGGAAAATTGAATACATCGCAACAGATTTCCCATGATATGATTGGATATATTTAAAGGTATCATAACATCATTCACATCAAAATCGATATCTTCTGTTGTAGCAGTGCCATTTGTTTTGAGTGCTTCAGATCCATGTTTATAAGGCAATGGATTATTCTGCTCATCACGTTCGCCTATAAATTGTGCTTCGCTAAAATCACGTATGGCGGATGAAATTAATTCAACAACTTCTTGATTGCGTAAATTAGCCAATTCAGCGCTGGAGTGACCAAGCAAATAATCACCAGTGAGTAAACCGATTTTATTGCCAAATGCCATATCTTCATATGAAGCTTTATCCTTTCCTGCTTCTGAGGATGGTTGCAAATTTACTAAACTCTGTAATAATGATAGTTATGTAAAATTTTTACTTTTTTGAGTAATTCTTAATTTACATTGTGTACTAAATGCGAAATACGTATCATTTCTGTTACTTCAGCTAATGCGCGTTGTGAATGCAATACACCAGCACTTTTATCCTGTTCTATATCTGGTATATTGGCTGCATGACCAGCAGCTTTCGAGATCAGTAGCACGATTAGACCCCAAGCCTGCATTGTATTCTTACCATTGTAAAGTAAATGTCTGAAATGAAAAAATTTTAAATTACAATTAAATTATATTGCTTTACAATTAAATACTTTGCCGTCTCGAGTAGTGGGTGATTGCTGCCTACCAATTTGCGCAAACGTAATGCAACATTGGCAATTTCATCGCTGAGCAGCCAACGTAGACTTAAAAATGAGGTGGGGTACCCAACAATACGTTCTGCCTCGCTAACAGCCCGATTGAGTCCTATTTTCAAGATAACTTGAAATCCAACTTAATAAAGGCGCTGGAAAACCCAGAAGATCAAGTTTGGTAACTAAGAGCTCGTGATTAACAGAGTCAAATGCTTTACTGAAGTCGGTGTAAATTACATCTGTTTGTTTGCAAACTAAAAAACCATTCATAACAAGAGACGTAAATTCAAGCAAGTTGGTAGTAGTTGATCTCCGATGAACAAAACCATGTTGACAAGGCGATATTAAAGAGCTAAACAAGTATTGAAGCTGGTATGTAATTATCTGCTCAAAAGTTTTAGGGATAGCTGAGAGCTTAGCTATGCCTCTGTAGTTCTCAATGTTAGACCTACTACCTTTTTTATGCAAAGGTATAATAAACTATTGTTTCCAAATAGATGGGAATGATGCGGATTCCAGAGACAGTTTAAATAATTTAAAGATAGGCTCTGATAAGCTGACAGCACAGTACTTAAGTACACAACTAGGAACACCATCTGGACCCGGTGAAGATATCGGTTTCAATGCAAGAAGTTTATTAGGATATTTAGCTCATTCCGTTCTAGTCGTTCAGTCAGAGTGGTCGTGCGGGTCATCCTCGGCTCAACTATAATTTGTCGGACTTTTTTTAGTTGAGTCGAAAATTTTAATAGGCCTCAAGGTTGGCTTTGTGCTTCCTTTTGGCTTTTCGGCGGAGTTGGGAGATGCACTGCTTCACTGATCTTGGTGTCAGATAGTGGTTGTGCACTCCCAACAGGAATCAGTGAAAGTATAAGTGAAAGCATATTGAAAAATTAGAATTGATAACCTGGCGTGGGCGCGTGGGCCACATAATACCAACTCGATTTACGTATAACTGTCGTAACGGGAAAATGTTTAGCACATGGCAACAGGCCATATACTGGAAATTAAGGAATTATAACGGAACAAATTACGGATTATAATTTTTATGACTTATAACCATAACCAGATAAAACAGCTGATCGAACCGACCTTTTGGAAATCAATGTAATCGATTAATGGTGCCATACCAGTACTTGGATGGTGCTTGTTACAGGAATTCTATCCAAACCATCAACACGCCCCAGAAAACCTTCGGTGTCTTTATCGTTAATACAACAACTAGGGCTCGAGCAAACCAAGTAGGCCAGTAGCTATTGAGAAAGCAGAAAAACACAATTGCCGTCTTTCAGTGAGCTTTACAGCTCCGGCTCACGCTCAATTCTCACGGGAATGCTTTGGATGATTGAGACTTGAGAAGCAGATGTCATGAAATTTTCCACGCGTGAAATGTGATAGGCAGATGTCGCCGCTGTTTTTCATTTAACATCTATTTTTGAAAGTAGGTATATTAAAGGCCGCGTTGCCAACCTAAAAAGAAGTAATTAACAAATTTCTGGCTCACAAATTGAACCAGACTTCTATCTGGATTTATCTGGCTCAAATCGTTGTTGTTGTATTTACATGCAAAATTATTTCCTAGGCTCAGGATTTTGCCACCGGATGATAGCTAGTTTCCAATTGTTCTCATTATAATGTACGCGTCGATGTTGTGCCAACCAACATTTTCCAACGCATTATTCCAGAATTTTTAACCATTTTTTTTTTCTTTTGCTATTGAGACTGCGACATTACAATAATGATATTGGTGGAAATCCACTGTAGTTAGCGGATGAAACGTTTTCGCTCAGACATCACGGTTCTGGTACAATAGCTCATTTAGCGTCAAAAACAAATGGTTCACAAGTCCTTCTAGAAGCAATTTTATTGAAGTAGAGGTTTAAACTATCCCTAAATTCAACGCGAAAGACATCATTGCGACATCAAACGGTTGTGCGACACAAAAAATTCTGACATATCATGTAGAGTATTGAAATAAATGAACAACTTTGTTATAAATATAGTATTTTATTTTAGTTTATTATTAGGAAAGTGAAGTACAAGCTGGATTGTTGAAATCATAGCTCCGACGTTTTATCTGAAAAAAAAAAAAAAAACATACGAAAAACGCAACATTAAACGAAAATTCACACTATAAAATATAATTTAGTTTTGTATATAAATCAGTTAAAAGTAAACAGCATGGTTTTAAAAAGGGTTCGACTCAGAAGAGGGACCTGAGTTAGGATAATATCATCATTAGGATATGCTAAGTTATAAATTCGAGTATAATTATGCTTACTTTCAAACAATTTGAGTACAAATCTTTGAGATGCGTTGCTAATGAATTAGTAATCGGCTTTTCTAGTTAAAATCTGAAATATAAGAAAAAATCGATTTAATAAATATATTCATTTAATAAAACATTTTACTTTTAGATAAATATCAGTTAAAAAAAACTGTTACATTTATATTTCAAATGAACTATACTATATGAGTCATCATGTAAGCAATTTGTACATAATTGCATTTTATGATATAAGAGCGCTCACCATTTTATGTAGAATATCTTCTTCATATTTGCACGTCCTCTTTCCTCAGCCGATAACCATTCATTTGCATAGCACGTGCACAAGTTTAAGGTGGTTAATAGCACGTTTTCCACATGAACTCATTTGGCATCTGAAAATGATTTTACAGTTAGTGAATGGAAACGAGCTTTATTCATACTTTATTGTTTTCTTTATTGCTTCAGAATCCTTTTGGTTTAATAAAATGATTCAGCATGATTTAATTAAATCAGCTTCAAATTTGTCATCATTTACAACTTCTTAACGAAAAAGACAAATTATTAATACTATAATACAAACCTCTTAAGATGTAAGTCGAAACATGTATTGCGCGCTTTATAATCACCATAAACCTAAAATAAAAAGAAAATTAACGTTGTCGGCTGTACTGTACTATATATAATGTAATAAACTGAATTCTTTCAGAATCCTTTTGGTTTAAAATGAAGTCGTCAGCAACTCTACTAATGATTCAACTTATCATATAAACATTTAATCTAAGTTTAGGTTTGTATGTCAAATCTCCATCCGTATCTGGTTCATGTACCATTGAAACACGAGGTATGTTATTTTAATTTGACATTTTCTTTCAATATTTTCTGTATTTTGTTTTGAGATTCGCTGTTGTTGTTGTTGTAGCGATAAGGTTGCTCGCCGAATGAGATTCACTGTCATTTCGTTTGTCATCTTTGATTCGTTTTGGTTGCAAAATTCGCCTCCTTCCTGTATTTTTTTTTTCATAGCAAAATGCCAAGCGGACATTAGTCCAAGTTATTGTAGTTAAATAAAAACCAAAACACTTTGTTAAAGGATTCAAAATTAAAAGAACCTGTAAGTTTTATATAGTTAATAACTTAAAACAATCATGGTTGAAGAAACAACACAGAGCAGCCGGCCACGCATGAAGACGGCACGGCCCAAATCGGTTTGTGCATGGTCTGTCACCGATGTGCGAAAATGGTATATGAGGCATTGCGGCGAGTATCCACAATATTTGGAACTCTTCTCAAAGGTGAGCATCAAAATAGGGAGTTATAACGATATAAAAACGTTTCCGTCAGCAAGTGCAGTCTCTACAAGGCAGGTGCACATGATATCTAGCATATACGGGTTGTGGAGCAAGTTTCTCCGGTAATAGTGCAGTTTACGGTACTCACCGATATTTGGGCCAAAATTTTCGAGTGAGGTATCAAAATACGCGTATTCACGTCTAGATCAAGAATCCGAAAGCGGAAGTTAACTTTTTTACCCGTTCAAAATATATTAACGAAAAACCGAAAAAAGACCCGCGGTCCCTCCGAAACCGGGGGTGGGATCCATAGTATTTTTGCGCAGAATACCTTTCTGCGTTGGCGGCCTTCGGCAGCGCTTATAAAAATAACCCTGGGCTACGCCATGCCAAGTCCGGGTGTGTGGTATAACCGTGGCTACCGCCACGGTGATGCACAATTTTTTTGTGGTTACAAACACAACAACAACCACATGAAAATCGCCAACTTCAACTGCAAATATCTCCGGACAGATATAACATTTTTCTTTTCCGCCTTCGGATTATTGTTCTCGAGATTAATACGCGTCTTTTGATACATCACTTAGCCCAACTTTAGGGTGGGTACCGTAAACTGCACTACTACCGTTTCTCCTCTCGCAGGAATATAATTTTATATTGTGAATTGTTTTTCCAGCGACTTTTTACTACAACGTATTTCCAAAAGTGTTTTGGGTCACCGTAGGTGGTTCATACATGTACAAGATACATTCATACATATACGCAATTATACTTACTTGAAGTGCACCTAAGGCGAAAGGGCGCTTGCTACCCGTGCTGTCATTGTGTCCCAATATATCTGTTATTCTTCCAATAGTTATGAAACCACGTATTTAGTGAACGTTTTCCGGAATGAAACCGTTATTTCTAATAATTGAGATAACAAATTTTTTATTTTTTTTTTTTAACTTCCAAAAGTCTAAATAATTCCAATTTTTCCAGCTTTTTGCCAATGTGCTACCGAAAAATTATGCCATTGGCGTGGTGAGAAGTTTTTGAAAATGTTGCCGTATATTACAACGTTATATTCAACGCTATATATAAGTGCGCTGGCAACCCCTTGAATAATTTGGATATTATACAGTCTCTTACGACAGGCACTGCGGTCCCCCAGCGGGTTAGGGGATCAGAATATACCCGCGGTAGGTATGCCTGTCGTAAGAGGCGACTAAAATACCAGATTCAAGGGGCTGTGTAGCGCAACCCTTCAGGTTGCCAGCGCAATATATTGCTTCTTCAAACCCAATTGTCAACCTCACATATCAGCGGCGAATCTTGTTTCACTAACAGACGAGTCTCTGGCGACCCCAAGCTCATCATAGAACTTGGGGTGGGGTGGGATGGAATGGCTTGAAGGTTTAATGTGGCCACATAAATCGTTCCCGAGATGGTCGGGCTAGCACCTTAATGGTACTGTGGTACCGGATCTGTATCCGGCAAAGGACCATCACATCGATAACACTCCTCAAAGCCTTCGGGGAGCAACCTTATCGCTACAAAATCAACAACAACAACAGGCACTACGGGTTGGGAGGTCAGAATATACCCGCGGTAGGTATGCCTGTCGTAAGGGGCGACTAAAATACCAAATTCAATGGGCTGTGTAACGCAACCCTTTCAGGTTGCCAGCGCAATATATAGCTTCTCCAAACACAATTGTCAACCTCACATATCCGCGGCGAATCCCGTTTTACTAACAGACGAGGCTCTGGCGACCCAAGCTCCTCATGGAACTTGGGAGTGGGGAGGGAGGGATGGCCTGAAGGCGTAGTGTGGCCATATAAATCGTTCCCGAGATGGTCGGGCTAGCACCTTAATGGTGCTGTGTTACTGGAGCGTACCGGATCTGTATCCGGCAAAGGACCATCACATCGAGGGGAGGCGGTATGTCCCTAAAGGTTTCATGTAGTCATACTAAATCGTTCCCGAGATGGTCGGGCTGGTGCCTTAATAGTGATCTGCACCCGGCAAAGAACACCCCTTCGGGGAGTATCCTTATCGCTACAACAACAAATGGAGGAAGACTTAAACTTTCTTGATGCTCCCAAAACAACTTCACTTATAGTAAAATAGTGATAGTTGGAATGTAACGCAGCGGCCAAAATCGCATACGCACGAACTCTATTATAACTTACGAATTCTGTGTCAACTATGAACTATGTAGGGTTAAATTCTTCTATAGCAACAACATCAGCAACAACAAGCTCTCGTAGCAACAAAGTAATTCGGTACGATCATTCATTACTGCAATATCGCTGTAGTGCTCTGTTCGAACCTTTTCTGATCTAGCTAAATACAAAATTTTACCAATGTTAAAGCCATCTACACTTGCCGCTTAAGCCCAATCAGTGGAAAAACTCTATAAAGGTCCATGCCTTACTGTATTTTCGTTGAATGATCAGCACATTTCAAATAACGATTTCTTTCAATTTGTAGGCGTAGATAATTCTAAAGCACAGCACAAAAATTACAACAATATACTTAATAACTTAATTGTTTGCTTTTCGTTTAATTTGCAGCATGAAATCACAGGCCGCGCACTTCTGCGCATCAATGATTATTCACTACAAAGAATGGGCATCAGTGACAATGGTGATCGTGAAGCAATTTTTCGTGAGATATTGAAACAACGACTCAAAACCGATATTATGGAAATACGTGATATGGAACGTGAAATAAATACATATTACAATACTAGATAAATAAATTTAAAATATTCAGTTTAATCAAGTATAAGGGAAAATTTAAACATTTTAAGAAAAAAGTGTGACTAGTACAACAAGTTTAAGACAAATATAAGTAGAATGGATAGTACTTCATAGCGAAACAAAACGCACACCAATTATCAGCTAATTTTTATATACCTGTGAAGAATGAAATTGTAAATTGTGTGCATTGCAGAGATTAGGAGTAAATTTTAAATATCTATTAGTAAAAAGATTGTAATTTAATACGTCGTAAGCTCTACAAAACTGACTAGGTTGAGATATAAACATGCAAACTTTACATTGTAGGCTGTTAATATGAGTGTCGTATTCATTGTAAAATCGTATGTCGTATTTTGTTTTCATGGGTTTCAATACAAGTGTTGCTTAACACATAGCACATACGACGAATAAGAGACCTGTTGTTTGCCATAATAGTTTTCTAGGTTTTTTTTATATGTCTTTGAATGAAGTGACCTATAATTTATGTTTATGAATTATTGTGAAATTAAAACTGTTAAAATTTTGTAACTTTTATAGTTTCTGCTTCAAAAATTGTTTGTTGCGTGTAAAGCATACAATTATATTTACAACATATGTATGTATGTACTACATGCTTGTGATTTATTCGTAACAGGAAAACCAATATTTAGTGTAATTTATTGAGAACACCATATAGCTATTATATAAACGGAATTAAAAAGAATTATATCATACATACATAAATAAGTTAGTAAATAATAAAAGTTTTTATTAAAGTTTTTGTATTAGTCGTTTAGCTTCACCAATTTTTTTTTTTTTTTTGCTTTAGCCAAACTAATCAAAAAATAAAATGTAGAAAACCGAAAATCCCGAAAAATAAAAATGTCGAAAAAGAAAATGTTGAAATTCGCGCGAATTTTACACATAATTAATTACATTATCTCGATAATTGTAATATATGAATATAAACGCCTCTTCACCTGGGAATCAATAATTCAAAGACGGAAAATAATGATATTTCTTATGTTAAAATATGGTCACAAGAAACCAATTAGTAACCCCAAGGAAAAGCAGAGGCCCGATATATAATTTTTTTGCACGAAACCCCTTATTGCATAAGTGACCTTCGGCCAAGTTTTAAAAATAATAGGCCTGGATGGATCCAACGCGGGCTACGCTATCCACAGTGTTTCTGCAGAAAATACATTTTTGCATATATGTTTGTGTTTACAACAAAATCATTGAAAATACCAAAACACATGAAAATGTGCAACTTTTCTTCGCAAATGCCTGTTGAAAAGTACAAAATATACCAAATATGTAAGTTGGCATTTTTCTACTCTTCTTCTCTGTTTATCACTAAAACAGGAATATTTAAGTGAGAGAAGTATAATATGCTAAGTTTTTTAAAAGATCAATTTTAGAATATTCTTTTTTTATCTAGAATTATAAGAATATTTGCCTTTCTATTTTGGTATGATATTTTGTGTTTGGTAATATTTTGAGCGTTTATAAGATTTATTTTATGTTTAACTACAATATATTCAGATTATAAATTGTCAACTAGCTTATATACTCCCACGTGGTTTTTATCAACTATAACCTTCAGTATTCTGTGCCAAGCTTCAACCGAGTTCTGCGTGGTTGGGATATTCAAATCCATTTGCTCATAAATTGACCAAAATGCTGGGGGATACGCTGAAGCTGACTTACCCCCGAAAATGTAGTTTTTTTCATCCATTTTAAAATATTTCCGCAATTACTACTCATTGACTTTTTGAGGCAATCATAATATAGAGGTATCTCCTCCGGGTTTAAGAAAGCTAAACATTTGAACATTCTTAACTTTAGGGAAAATATTTCGTTCTTTCCGTATAGCGTTGCAAGTTTTTCACTCTGGATTTTTCTCCATAAAGTCTGCCCAAAGTGAAAAAAACATCCTTTATTGATAATACTTGGGCAAAATTTGATTTCCATATTTTGAAAAATCAAATATTTCGACATTTCTGTTTCGTCATTTTTATTTTCGACTTTTCGTACGGATCCCAAACTAATATGTTAAATTTTCACCATTTGTCTCCTTACATATGTATATTGGAAATAAATATTTCGAACAAATTGTAATTGCTTAATGGAAGAACCAATTTCTCGAATGCTTATGTCCAACCAAAACATACATTTTTACTTACAATTTTTTCCCAATTTTATCATATTTAACTATTAGAAAAGTATTTAAAACAAATAGCATCTAGTATACAAAATTTTATAATACAATAATTTAATTGAGAAAATTTAATTATTAACATTGTATAGTAAATTTTTTTAAGTAGCGCTGTTACTTTTTTATTTTTTTAATTCAAAAACAAATGTGTTTTTCAATTATTTCTTCAAACTGGCTCTAGGTCAATAAACTAAACAAGTTCAATCAACTTCTGAAAAAACAACAAGTTGATTGAACTTGTTTAATTTATTGACCTAGAGCCAGTTTGAAGAAATAATTGTTAAATTTAAAGGTCGCCAAAAATCAAAATTTCAAATGTTTTTTTTTTTTTTTTTGATACAAAACAATTATAAAATTATTAAAATTGTGCATGTCTAACAACTCGCAAATATATGTACATATATACATTAATTAGAAATAAATTGCTGAGCATTTTTAATATCTCCGGCACCTCAGAGGGTTTATAACATATGTACATACCGAAATTCTGGCCTATAAGGTTTAATGTGGTCATATTAATCGTTCCGGAAATGATCGGGCGCTCAAATAATTCCTTGTTTACCCCTGCAGCTGCTTCACTCAGCTCATTGACTTTCATTGTCTTAAGCGTTTTTATCTTCCCTGGCTAGCTACTGCATTCCCCTCCTCATCATCTTCATTATAATAGTCTGAGTGAACTATCCTGGTCGTACGACTGCGAGATTAGCGGGTTAATATTAAATATGTGGAAGCAAAAAAGTCCACCACATTAGCGCTCCTTCGCGTGGTAAGGCCAACTTACTTATGGAGGCGGTCAGGTTTGCTGATTAAGAGAGTTTGCCATTGTTAGCGACTCACGTCCTGTCGCCGTCCCATTAGGAGGAAGCTATGAAGTTTGACTAAGCCCTCAGAATGTCTACAAGTGCCCATCATAACTCACCTGAAAATTACCAAAAAATTATGCACAGGGCTCCCCAACTTTTAGCCAAATTTGGCTAGTATGAATAAAACGAGCTCATATAACCGGTATTAAATAGAGATTGTTGTTGTTGTTGTTGTAGCAGTGCTTCGCCCCATCCAATAGGTGCGACCGATCACAAATTGTCATCAATATCCTCTAACGGGAGTCCAAGGAAACTTGCTGTTTCAACTGGGGTGGACCATAATGAGAGGTGTTTTAGAGGCGTTGGTTCCACATTACAATTAAAGAGATGGTTGGTGTCATGTGGGGACACATTGCAAGCAGGGCATACATTTTGTATGTCGTGGTTGATTCTGGATAGGTAAGATTTAACCTGTTACAGTATCAAGATCGAAGTTGAGCTAGAGTGACTCGCGTTTCCCTGTGGAGTGTGCGTTCCTCTGCCGCAAGTTTTGGGTATTGTTCTTTGAGTAATGGATTCACCGAGCAATTGCTGGCAACAGAATAAACGGCTACTTCCCTGATCTCTCCACTTTTTTCGCCTCGCGAAACCTGGCATTATCACCGACATTAACTCCTCCGCGACCTTATTTACAACATGGACGTCCCAAATGTCGCCAATTTGAACATCCACGTCGATGGCACTACGCTACCGGCTGTCCTACACCCCAAAATCTTGGGTGTGACGTTTGATTAGGATCTACATTTTGGTGAGCATGCAGCCGCAATTGTACCGAAAATCCAGAGTCGCAATAAAATCCTAGACTAAGAAACGCTCATTAACACATACAAAACAATTGGCCAGCCGATTGCATACTACGCGTCCAAGCCTAAAACCTACTTACTAGAAGAAGCTACAGGCCTGCCAAAATACTGCTCTCAATACCGCCACGGGCTGGCTTCTTATGTCCCCAGTACACCACCTACACAATGAGTCGAGAATACTCCCCATCAGGGAGAGAAATGAGATGCTAACAAAACAGTTCCTGTTGAATACCCAGAAACCTGGGCATCCCAACAGACATCTGATTGATGAGCCAGCACCGCCCAGGGGCTTAAGGAGTCGTCTCCGTAAGCACTATGAGGAAATACGGCACCTGAGAACTAAGCCGTATGAAGCCAAAAAACACAAGCAGGTCCTCAGTGAACTCCACAAACAGGCGTCGGACCTTTATGCCAGGAATTGCCCGGTGAATTTTGTACTCAAAGAACAAAACTAGGAGAGTAGGAACGCACTCTCCCTATGGAAACGCGAGTCACTCTAGCTCAACTTCTATCTGGATACTGTAACAGGCTAAACACTTACCTATCCAGAATCAACCCCGACATACAAAATGTATGCCCCGCTTGCAATGTGTCCCCACATGACACCAACCATCTCTTTAATTGTAATGTTGAACCAACGCCTCTAACACCCCTCTCATTATGGTCCATCCCTGTTGAAACTGCAAGTTTTATTGGACTCCCGTTAGAGGATATTGATGACAATTTGTGATCGGTCGCACCTATTGGATGGGGCGAAGTACTGCTACAACAACAACAACAACATACTAATTCACTCTGTGAAAGTTTTTTAATAATTGATTATTTATTTATTTTAACTTTAGTTAAGTTTGTATACTAATCATTTACAAACTACTTCTCAAAAGGTGAGCACTTCCACAAATGTTTGCATTTGACAGCATATTCCTACATTCAAACGCTTTGTAATTAAACTATAATGCTTAAAGCTGGTCAACTTTATTACATTTTCTTTGGTTTTTTCTCGAAATAGAGTATATATACGATCTATTCTATATCATCTAATAACTCAATTACGTCACATGTGTTTCAGTCCTCTTTCTCCACTTTAGGCGTCATCAGTTGAACATCGGCCATTGGAGCGTTCGCTACTGTTGTTGCTGTTGCTTGTTGTGCAATAATTACGTTTGGCGCTGGAGCCAATTTAGGCATTGTCGTCAATTTAGTTGGAGTTAATATTGTGGTACCGCCTGCTACACCCGGCACTCCCGGCACTCCTGAAGTGGTAAAGACCAATTTCGGCGGATTTAGACGCATTTGTTGTGTATGCGCTTGCACTGCTGCAGCAACTTGTTGTTGTTGCTGTTGCAGCACATTCGCTTGCTGTTGTTGTTGCTGGTTTTGTTGCGTGAATATCTTTGGTAGTTCTGTAAAGAAACGTTCCACAGCCGAACGTTCGAAATCCAAACGTTCGCGTTCAAGTGCCAAACGCTGTCGCTGTATTGCGTTATTTTCCAGTTGTTCATTGTATATGTTACGGAGGAAAATGCGCATGTTGGCAGCTTCTTTGTGTGGCCGCAAGTCATCTCGACGCTTTTTCTCGCATTGCGACTTGAGCAGACGTAGTTTCGCAGCTTTCAATTTGGCGGCCTTTATCTGCTGCCGTCTTTGCTCTTGCTCTTTTTCTAGCTGCTGCTGCTGTTGTTGTTGTTCCTTTTCCAGTTGCTGCTGCTGTGTCTGCTGCTGTGCTTGTTGTTGTTGCTGCTGTTTTTGCTGTTGCAGTATTGCTGCATTTATTTGCGGCAGCAATGTTTGACTCAAACTTGCATTTGTTGCATTTAATTGAGTTCCTGCTTGATCCGCATTCACTAAAAGTAACTTCATTCCACCTGGGCCCGTTGCTACGAAGCCTGCGCTAGTGGGCGTGCCCGTTGCACCACCCACATTCGTCGCACCGCTAAGCAAAATACGTCCTGGCTGCAAAGTGCCCGTGGCGTTCAATGTATTCGGCAACAATATTTGGGACCGCTGCAACGGTCTTAACTGCGCTATCGATGTTGCTGATGTGGGCGTTGTAGCGGTTGGGGTTGCCGATTTCGGTTGCATTAGAAAATTTGTGGGTACTAAGGAAATTTTGCCTTGTGGCGTCGTTTGAGTGCTGAAGGTAGTTATAGTTGAGGTTTTGCACATCGATTGTGGGCCAGTTGAGACAATAGTCATTGGCAGTGAATCGGGAACTATGATACTCGTCGACGTGCTATTTGCTAAGCGTTCAACAGGTGTGGGCGTATGTGTTTTGGTTGCTGCAATTTTATTTGCTTTGATTTCTTCCTCAGCATCGACATCGATAGGCTCCTCTTTGATTTGTGCACCTGATGTTGATGTTGGCTTGGACGCATTTACTTCACTGTGTTTTTCTAATTGGCTTGCTGTAGTTTTTTCACTTTCCAGCGACTTTCTCTTCGCACTCTTACACAATGAAAACTCATCGCTATCTAGACTATCATTTTCCTCTTTAATCTGCATATCACCCATATCCGTTCCAGCATTGCTGCTCATATCAACCTCAAGTTCATCACCATACTCGCTACCCAAATCCAAGCTGCCTTCACTTGATTTCGCAACTTTGTGCCTCTTAGTCGCCGAGAGCGCGTTTACAGTTTTCTCCGCAGCACTTGCAATGGCCGCGAACGCTTCATCGTTTATATCTACCTCAACATCAGGTATAATTCCATCATCGATCTCGTTTCTTGCGGAATTGCCATTACTCAATGCAACCAGTTCATCTAAACCATCATCGCTTTCGGAAACTGAACCGCCTGCAAAAAAAAAAGGGGACAAATTTAAGTTTCAATCAAAACACAATGCAAAAGGCAACGCCATTACCTTCTGCCAATATCTTCTGTCTTCGCTCTTCTCGTTCTTCGCGTGCCTTTTCCAATTGATACTTTAGCGAAGGTGGTGGCACCTCATTTGGGCGCACACTGAAAATTGGCCTCTTCATTATAGCATCCATTTCGGCATAATGCTTCCATGTGGGCTCGGATGGTGGAGTTAAGCCTGATTCGATATCTTTCTTCAATCGATTATAAAAGCATTTCAAGTTTTTGATGCGTGTGCTTATTTCTTCGGGTGAGCGAAAGTAACCGTACTGTTGCATTTTGGATGCCAAGTCAGAGAGCACAGCATGCTTTTTGTGCGCAATAATGAGTGTGCGTTGCACTTTGGGATCACCCCATAGTTGAATAAGTAACTTGGTTTCATCTGTATCGAAATTGGGATTCCGTCCGATGGTGGGACCCTTCTTCGTTACCGAAGTGCTGTTGAGTACACGATTGTTAGATACCCATGGATCGCCTGAACGACGTTTTGTCTTCAAACGTGAGCTTGTCTTGTGACTCATTTTGAATTAACTGAAAGTAGAAAATGTATATTAGTTATTCATTTAACAAGTAAGAAGGCTAAGTTCGGGTGTAACCGAACATTACATACTCAGCTGAGAGCTTTGGGGACAAAATAAGGGAAAATCACCAAGTAGGAAAATGAACCTATGGTAACCATGAAATGTGTTTGTACGATATGGGTATCAAATTCAAGGTATTAATGAGGGTGTTAAAAGGGAGTGGCCCTTAGTTGTATATGTGAAGGCGTTTTCGGGAAAGCGACCAATGTGTGGAACAGGGTGACCCAGAACATCATCTGTCGGGTATCGCTAATTTATTTATACATATATGTAATACCACGAACAATATTCCTGCCATGTTTCCAAGGGCTTTTGTTTTAGCCCTGCGGAACCTTTTCATTTTCTTCTACTTAATATGGTAGGTGTCACCCCCATTTTACAAAAAACAAACCGAATAACCTTTTTTCATCCCTTTTTTTGTATTTGGTATAGAATTATGGCATGTTTTAAATTTTTTGCAATTTTCATAGTCGGATTTCGGCCATTTTTAATACCATGATAAAGTGAGTTCAGATAAGCACGTGTACTTAGTTTAGTAAAGATATATCGATTTTTGCTCAAGTTATCGTGTTAACGGCCGAGCGGAAGGACAGACGGTGGGTGGACTGTGTTTAAAAACTGGGCGTGGCTTCAAACCAATTTCGCCCATTTTCACGAAAAACATTTATCGTCATAGAGGCTATGCGCTTACCAAATTTCACAAGGATTGGCAAATTTTTGTTATGGCATTAAAAGTATTCTAGACAAATTAAATGAAAAAGGGCGGAGCCACGCCCTTTTTAAAATTTTCTTTTATTTTTGTATTTTGTTGCATAATTTACTTATATACTGTAAAGATTTTAAATTTTTTGTTAAAATTTATCTATTAAATTTTTTTTTTTAATTGGGCGTGTTCGTCATCCGATTTTGCTAATTTTTATTTAGAACACATATAGTAATAGGAGTAACGATCCTGCCAAATTTCATCATGATATCTTCAACGACTGCCAAATTACAGCTTGCAAAACTTTTAAATTACCTTTATTTTAAAAGTGGGCAGTGCCACGCCCATTGTCCAACATTTTACTAATTTTCTATTCTGCTTCATAAGGTCAACCCACCTACCAAGTTTCATCGCTTTATCCGTCTTTGGTAATGAATTATCGCACTTTTTCGGTTTTTCGAAATTTTCGATATCGAAAAAGTGGGCGTGGGTATAGTCCGATTTCGTTCATTTTAAATTGGGATCTGAGATGAGTGCCCAGGAACTTACATACCACATTTCATTAAGATACCTCACAATTTACTGAAGTTATCGTGTTTACGGACGGACGGACATGGCTAAATGAATTTCTTTTTTCGCCCAGATCTTTTTGATATATAGAAGTCTATATCCATCTCGTTTAGTTTTGCCGTTATGGATTACCGTTATGCGAACAAAATTAATATACTCTGTGAGCTCTGCTCAGCTGAGTATAAAAATTAGGGATTTTATCTTCAGTCGAATCCTACCTGCCCCAATCCGTAGCTTTGTGGAAATTATAGGACTGATTGTCAGACTACAGCGCGTAAACCTGCAAGGTATTTATATGTAGTTAAGCCTCAAAGACAAAATCTTGAATAGATATCACTAAAAAAAATCTAAGATAACCTCTCAGAGTCGATGATTTTGGTCTGAATCGATGGTTCGGGCTTACACCATACGCCCTTAGCTAGATTAGAGGTCTATTTAAATATATTCGAGTTAAAACTTTCCCGCATTTCGATATCAACCGCAGCCATCACGAAGCTCCCGTAGGGCTTTTCCCAGGAAGAGGAATAGAGCAAGCTTCAAGCGCTTGCTGCTCCCCGTGTTACTAGCTTTTACGGGCCTATATTAGCCACCTGTGGTCATTCGACGTCACCGTCGTCTAAGCTTTTTCGACGCATAAATGATCTGCAGTTGCACGCTCCGACAAGAGATAGTCCATTGGTATCAACACTACTATCACTAACAAACAAATACTCCTCGTCTATCTTACTTAATTGGCGGTTAGTCGTTTGAACGTTTATGGCCATCCACCAGACGCTGCAGTCGCTTCTTTGTTGTGCGAACTGGCTCCAATTGGTAAAACCAAGGGCACCTAAATCGTTTCCCATCTGGCCCTTTCAACGGAGTGTTGGTCGCCCTCTTCCTCTGCTTTCATAGGCAGGGCTCCGATAAGAATACTTTTTTTGCCAAAGCACCATCTCACAGCACCCCTGAGCTATCTAGATCCATAGTATTCAATTATTTAAAATTGCATTTTAAGAACCATGACCTGTGACAGGAACAACCAAGCTCAAGTTAAGTCTGAGGTCTGTACTCTTTGCCACAATGGTAATTCTCCTCTCTAACCGGCTCTTATTTTCCAACAATTCTGGCTCCTTATCATCGTCGGAAATTTCTTCTTCCTGCAACAATGGCATGCTCATCCTTCTTCTCAACCTGATGGCAATAGCACTAGGTCAAGAGAGAGGCACCCACCCAAGCTTACATTGCATTTGCTTGGAACCTTTCTCAGCCATATGGTGGCTCCGTACGTAGCACAAGCTTCGAAGAGGTCTCGATATATTCTATGGACGGCACGACAACTCAAGCGCCAATCTCTCCTAACGATGCGAACCAACATGGCCTGTAAACCTTGATATTTTCCTCATACTTGAGGCTAAGCTCATTTTTGAGTACAACCGGTGGGCGAATCCGCGACAAGCTAGCTTGTTAACCATTATTAAACCACTTAAACATATACCACTGTTTCACACAATGATTCGCTGAGACGCTGTACACTTTCTCGTGACTCCCCCTCCACCATCAAGAGATGGTCGTCCCTAAACGCACTCAAGCAGTTGCACATTTCCCATCTCATCCAATCAAAATCCGCTGATCACTTAGACCAAGTAAGGTCAAACGCATATTCTAGCGCCTCGTCCTCTAGTGGAGGTACCGGCATCTCTTAAGCAGGAGGTACATCTATCAGCCTCACAAAAGAAACCCCCAAGCAGAACATTCGGGTACTCCTCCCACATAGATGAAGTCGACTCACCAGCGCGGAGACAGCTAACAGCATTGTTCTTATTTTTTACTTAAAAACAAATTGAAACATGTTTCACAAAATCTATCACAATCTATATAAATACAAGGGGCGATAACCTCCGAAGATACTTAAGGCCAAGCTTCTGAGGTTGGTGGGACGGGACCTATGTACATGTTTTACGCCGACTTCGAACGGCATCTGCAAGGCAGATGAATTTTCACTGAGAAACTTTTGACAGAAATACACTTGAAGTGTATGACAACGCACAGCCGAAGGGCATCCCCGCTTAGAAAATCCTTTTTCTAATTGAACAAAATTGTTTCTCATTTTTAATGTTGCTTTGACGGGGACTTGAACCCAGGACTTCGATGTGGTAAGCGGAACACGCTGCCACCAACCACACCACAGCGGCCGCCGCTAAATCCTTTAATGCGCACTTAACCACTCAACGGACACACGTACACATATGTAGGTATATGTATGTATATAATTGAAAATACGTTCGACGTATGCAACGGTATTTCACCATGATAACCACACACACACAAAATTTATTTAACGGTAATCCCTTTTCCATATCCCAACATTTTATTTAAGTCAATAACTTTCCAATGCATCAATGAAAATTGGTAATAAATCAATTATTTTCAACTACTTACATACAAAGGTATTGGTTATTCGTGTGTCCTGACGGAAATGTATTCTTACACTACTAAACGCATGCGAATCTGAAAAAGTGACGCACCAAGATTGTTGTATGAGCTCAGAGCGGCTAAGAGTTTTATCGAACAACCGCGCAACTCCGTAGTGTACAACTCTCCCACCTACAAGCGAAAGCACATGAGAACACACACAAATTTAAAAAACACCTAAACAGAATATAAAGACGATGTCAGGAAAATATGAAAATCACCCCTAGACAACAACACCAAAGTCATGAGCCGAGATATGTACATTTGGAAGTCTAAAAAGCGCGTGCCTGCTACCACCCGAAATCAGCGAAAACAAATCCAAATAATGACGAACTGACTGTCCTCATACTTAACATACACAAATATTGCCAGCAAAAAATCATGTAAGCTATCATAACATATAAAAAAAAAAACACATCAGCCGAGTTTTTATACTCAACGTGCTTTGCACACAGAGTATATTAACTTTGATTGGATAACGGTTGGTTGTACAGGTATAAAGGAAACGAGATAGATATAGACTTCCATATATCAATATCATCAGTATCGAAAAAAAATTAGATTGAGCCATGTCCGTCGGTCCGTCTGTCTGTTAACACGATAACTTGAGTAAATATTGAGATATCTTCACAAAATTTGGCACACGACCTTATCTGGACCCAGAATAAATGAGCGAAATCGGATGATAACCACGCCCACTTTTTATATATATAACATTTTGGAAAACAAAAAAACCTGATTATTTAGTAAATAATACACCTAGAATGTTGAAATTTGACGTGTAGACTGATATTGAGACTCTTGATAAAAATTTAAAAATACATTTTTAAATGGGCGTGGCACCGCCCACTTGTGATAAAATAAATTTTACAAATATTATTAATCATAAATCAAAAATCGTTAAACCTATCGTAACAAAAAGACGTTGCCTTTACTATAAGGAATGCTTTCAAGAAAAATTAACGAAATCGGTTAAGTACCACGCCCACTTTTATATAAAAGATTTTTAAAAGGGTCGTGGACGAATAAAATAAGCTATATCTTTGCAAAAAAATCCTTATATCAATGGTATTTCATTTCCCAAGTGGATTTATAACAATAAATAGGAAAAACTTTAAATTTAAAAAATGGGCGTGGCACCGCCCCTTTTATGACTGAGAAATTTTCTGTGTTTCGGGACCCATAACACGAAGAAAAATTAACGGATCGTAATAAAATTGGGTACACAAATTTTCCCTATAGCAGGACTCATGTAAAAGAGAGATAACAAGTAATGGTGTCTAAGTTCGGGTGTAACCGAACATTATATACTCAGCGTGAGCTTCAATTGTACAATTCATTTCAGATAAATTACGTTTCTACATAACACGTGGTACCGCCCGTTTAAAAAAAATGTCTCCCCATTTCCTCTTACAATAAAACTTGATAAGTGAAATATCATTGATTCAAAACTATTTTTTGCTAAGTTATAGCTTATTATTCTAGTCCACGACTCTTTTAAACTTGTTTTATATCTAAGCTGCCGTGGTCTTTAACCGATCCCGTCCATTTTTACTAGAAATATTTCCTGCTATAAGGAAAATATGTGTATACAATTTCATTACGATATTTTACTTTTTCTTCGAGTTATGGCTCCCGAAACATAGAAAATTACTTAGTCATAAAAGGGGCGGTGCCACGCCCATTTTCTTAAATTTGAAGTTTTTCCTATTTATTGTTATAAATCCACTTGGGAAATGAAATACCATTTATATAAGACTCTTTTTTGCAAAGATATAGCTTATTTTATTTGTCCACGACCTTTTTAAAAATCTTTTATATAAAAGTGGGCGTGGTCCTTAACCGATTTCGTTAATTTTTCTTCAAAGCATTCCTTATAGTAAGAGCAACCTCTCTGCCAAATTTTGTTACGATAGGTTTAACGATTTTTGGTTTATGATTAACAATATTTGTTAAATTGATTTTATCACAAGTGGGCGGTGCCACGCCCATTTAAAAAATTTTTCTTTCAAATTTTTATCAAGAGTCAATACCAGTCCATTTTTTTCGATACTGATGTTTTTGATATATGGAAGTTTATATCTATCTCGATTCCTTTATACCCAATCAAAGTTAGTATACTCTGTGTGCAAAGCACTCTGAGTATAATAATGAAATAACAATAATATTAATTTAAAACAAGTAAGGACGGGACTGTCTTCGGCTATGCCGAAGACTTCATACCTTTCATGAATGGGGCTGAATGGCAAAAAACCCCCTTATCTGAACGATCGGTTGAATGGGATATATATTATATATAGCTCCGATCGAAATGATTTTTACAGGAAATCTTCTATGATATAATAGAATATACCACCAAGTTTCACGGTTTTATATTGGAAACTAAGGGAGAAATGGCCAAACATCTTTCTATCTGAACGATCGGTTGTATGGGATAGGTACATATATACTATATACATATAGCTCCGATCAAAGTGATTTCTTCAGGAAATCTTCTATGATATATTAGAATAAATATCATCAAGTTTAACGTTTTTATAATATTGGAAATTAAGGGAGAAATGGCTAAAAATCTTTCTATCTGAACGATCGGTTGTAGGGGATATATATTATATATAGCTCCGATCGAAATTATTTTTTCATCAAATCTATAATATATTAGAATAAATATCATCAAGTTTAACGTTTTTATATTGGAAATTAAGGGAGAAATTGCCAAAAATCTTTCTATCTGAACGATCGGTTGTATGGGATATATACTATATATAACTCCGATCAAAGTGATTTTTTCAGAAAATCTTCTATGATATATTAAAATATATATCGCCGAGTTTCACGTTTATACTTTCTAAATTAAGGGAGAAATGGCCAAAAATCTTTCTATCTAAACGATCGGTTGTATGGGATATAACTATATATAGCTCCGATCAAAGTGATTTTTTCAGGATATCTTCTATGATATATTAGAATATATATCACCGAGTTTCACGTTTATACTTTCTTAATTGCGGCAGGAATTACCAAAATAGTCTTATCTTAACGATCGGTTCCGCCAAATGTCTAATATAATACAAAAATACATCCCTGTGCCAAATTTCATTTAGATATCTCAAAATTTGATGGACTAGTTTGCGTTCAAACAGACAGACGGACGGACAGACGGACATGGCTATATCAACTCAGTTCGTCGCCCTGCTCAATTCGGTATACGTAATGGTGAGTCTATCTTCCATATTTCTCAACGTTACAAACATCGGACCAAAGTTAATATACCATTTCATGTTCATGAAAGGTATAACAAGTAAGAAAGTCTAAGTTCAGGTGAAACCAAACATTACATACCCAGCTGTGCACTTGAAACGCTGTTGTTGTTTGCTTTATGTGGTGTTATAAGGCTACGCAATAACACATATATGGTTCTATTCTAAACTCATTTTCATTCAAAAGAAGCCAACAGGATGCAGAGGCTACCACTAATGAACTTGAGCAGGTAAAAAGGTAGTTTCCTTTAGATATGGGGATTTCCCTACAAACACTATTAATTTTAAAATAAAGATATAACATAACAATAAACATAAAAACACAAGTTTCGTTGTACATAAAAAAGTAGGAGTGGCTTTCAAGCGATTTCGCCCATTCACAGAGCTCATTTTATAGCTACGAAAAAAATTAGTATGCCAAATTTCGTTCGGATTGGGAAATTTTTTTATTTTGGAAAGAGTAACAAAAAAGTTGCGGGTCACGCCCTTTTCAAAATTTGTTTAAGTTTTGTTCTTAGCTCAACCATACCACTACTGAGGTAGAATATCAGTCAAATGTAGGTAAATACCATAGAGTTATTGCAAACTTTGTTAAGGTTCGACCTTTAGGAAAAGTGGGCGTGGTTTTGAACAGATTTTGATTATCTTCACTCAGTCTATATAATTTGGCAAGGATAGTGCCTCTGCCAAATTTTAATGTAATATCTTTAAAGACTTTTGATTTACGGCTTGTTAAACTTCCAAATTTTCTTCTTCTAAATGTGGGTGGTGCCACGCCTATATTCTAAAATTTTTAAGAATTTAGGTTTTGTTTTTTTGCTATTTCAGTCCACCTACTAAATTTCATTCGCTCAGCGATATTCGTTTTTAAATCCTCTAATTTTTTCCATTTTTCTAAATTTTCGATATCGAAAAAGTGGACGTGATTATCGTTCGATATCTCTCATTTCCAATCCTTGCGTTTCCAATGAGCCAGATACCGATAAAAATTTAACATGCAAAGGCAACAACAAATTGATCCACATGGTTCACATTGTTGTTGCATTTGCATGTCAAATTTCTATCCGTATCTGGATCACGCTTCCTTGGAACGTCACAACCTTTTCTAGATCCAGATAACCCCGTATACCAAATTTGGTGAAGATATCTTAATATTTGCCCAAGTTATAGTGTTAACTAACGGACAGACGGACGGCTTAATAAATTTTTGTTTTCGATACTGATGATACTGATGAAGGACGCCAATGCAGAAAAGTGTTCTACGCGAAAATAATATGGATGCCACCCCCGGTTTCGGAGGGACCCGCGGGTCATTTTTCGGTTTTTCGTTAATATCTTTCGAACGAGTTAGGTTAGGTTAGGTGGTAGCTGCCCTGATAAGGATAACTCACTTGGACAACACGAAGTTCCGTTGTGATACCACATACACCAAAAATAACGGTGACTTAGATCTAGCTACTTAGAGAATCGTTGGGTAGCAACGCTAAATCTCCGAATGATACCGATCTCAACTTTTGATAAATCCTCGGGAGATCCAAGTGAGTCGCGACAGAAGTACTTTCGCCTAGTTCTGGCAAAAGGTGGGCAATCAAGCATAAATTGATTTGGTGATTCCACCTCATCATCCTCCATACAGCTGCAGCAGGATGGAGTTTCCAGTATATTGAGATGTACCGCATGGATACCCATGGGACAGTGCCCTGTCAAACCCCAATGACCATTAATAGGTGAGCCTTAGTGAACCCAATTATTTCAGCAGACCTCCTGCCATCCACTTTCGGTGAGAAAGATCTTGCCACCCTGCAAGACGTGGTACCCGCCCAACGTTTGCTGAGCTGGCTCGAGGCCCAGCTATGTAGGAGCAATCCACAGGTGGCCAGCGGAATCCCGAAATCCCTACAGCCATCTTCATCCGGGTCAGTTGTACCGATGCGGGCTAAGAGATCGCCTTGAGATAATTTTAATTATAAAATAATTAAGCGAGGTCAGGCACTCCCAGACCACCCTCGATCGCACTGTAATTGAGCTCCAGGCCTTGATAGCTGCTTGGCTGTCAGAGTAGATGTTAAATTCCATAACAGTAGTAGCACTGGATAGCATTTCATCCACGGCATCCTTAATCACAGCAACTTCTGCTTGGAATACACTGCAGTGATCAGCCAACTTAAACTTGCAGCTTACATTTAGCTCTCGACAAAAGACCCCCCCGCCAACCTTTCCGTCCAGCTTCGACCCATCCGTGAACAAGTGAATCTGTCCCATGCCCCATATAATTCCTGTTCTCCATTCATGTCTCTATGGAATGACTGGGGTGAAGGTTGTATAGGGAGCAGTTATCGGCATACAATAGTCCGTTCTGTCCGGGATAAAGTCGAATCTGGTAAGAAGGCTAGAGTGTCCGAAGTCAGAAAGTCCATAGCCCATATCACGAAGCCTGACCTACGACCTTGTCGCGGCCGCCTTTCCCGCAAAGAACGAGTTAAAATTTTTATTTTCCGCCTTCGGATTATTGATACTGATGTCAAGACACGTCGTTTGACACCTCTCTCGATATTTTTGTTAGCGTATTAGCAGTCGACCCCTCAACTAGACTTTTACTACCAACCGTTATCCAATCAAAGTTATAATACCCTGTGTACAAGTACAGCTGGGTAACATATAAAATAAAACATATATTTTTTTAACTCCCTGTATTTTGCGAACAAGATCACACAAATTACATTTTGCCTCTACTCATGTGTCGCCTGAAAAATCAGATATGAAATTTGCCAACCGATCCGCACATGTGCAATCAAATAAGTATATAATGTATCATATACATAAGGGATGCAAATTTTTCGGTGGGTTTCTTTAAATATATATCTATATTTGTATAGACGTAAACACACACTCGCCAATTTGTTGGCTGAGCTCGTTGCTCAGCAGCAATCTTTCAATTTATGCAGCTTGCGCTCACTCACTTGATTCGGTCGTCCGATTGCTTCTTTTGGACGAGATGTATATGTTTTTTTTATATATAGTATATACTTACATATATAGCATGTGACGATGTGTGTATGCTATTTCGCAGTGGAAAGGTCGTCTCCACCTCGAGTCGTCGTAGATGGTTTATCTATTTTTTTTACGTTATACCGGATATCCTTTTTCGGTGCACCTTCTTTCCTCATTTACAATTTCCGTCAAAATATCAACACAACCTTAAGTATGTATATCAAAAAACACTTTCATAGAGGTATGCGCAAACGTTTATTTTATTTTTATAAAACACTAAAAACATGTGTTACTATTTCAGTAACGCACACTATGCCGACTCTCTTGCAACTGAGCACCACTTCGTTTCGTTCCGTTTATTGGAGCTGATATAGGGCACTGCATCAGACTTGGGTGGTGGTGGTGGTGGTTTGTCGCACTCGTTGGTCGTTAGGTCGATTGCTCGGCACGTTTTTGTTTCTATTTTCTTCATACGTGGCTGGGCGAATGATAAGTTTGTTGTTGTGTTTAAGTCCAATATTCTGTACATATAATGTGTAGTGCGCAGACTGACATGCGCAGTGGAAACGCACATGAGATTTCTTTGTTGGATTTGTTCTTGTGCCAATTACTCCTTGTATTTTTATTGATTTGTTGCATAAAATTTTATGGGGATATTTATTATTTGGTCATTCTGTTACTTGGAATTCATTTATATGGCTCTAGAAATGATTAATGAAAAACCCAAAAATATTTGAAGTCACATCATATATGCAGATATGTATGTATGTATGTCATTATCTAGAAGCGCCCTTTGTTCACGCACACTTCATTCGGATATGTATTTACTACATACATATGTATGTATGTATGTATATGAATGAGTTCCCTGCAAAAAATCGTGCGATTAATGCCTAAAGAGAGCCGTCTGCGATAGATCTCTTTTGTCCACATTATTGGGGTATAATTGATCCCACCGTGGTGTGATGGTAGCGTGCTCCGCCTACCACACCGTATGCCCTGGGTTCACACCCCGGGCAAACCAACATCAAAATTTTAGAAATAAGGGTTTTCAATTAGGAGAAAATTTTCTAAGCGGGGTCGCCCCTCGGCAGTGTTTGGCAAGCGCTCCGGGTGTATTTCTGCCATGAAAAGCTCTCAGTGAAAACTCATCTGCCTTGCAGATGCCGTTCGGAGTCGGCATAAAATATGTAGGTTTCGTCCGGCCAAATTGTAGGGAAAATCAAGAGGAGCACGACGCAAATTGGAAGAGAAGCTCGGCCTTAGATCTCTTCGGAGGTTATCGCGCCTTACATTAATTTTTTTTTTTTAATTGATCCCTTCTAGTCCCTTTTGGGTATATTTGGCATCAGTCAGTGTGAAATTTATGTAGCCAATTGAAAAAAAAAAACATTGAAAAACAAACAGCAACGAAATAAATAAAATATCAACTAAGGAAGGCTAAGGTCGGGTGTAACCCCCGACAGTACCCGTAGTGGTATAAATAGGACCAGTCCGAGACTACCCGTTCAGGCATAAACAGGTACAATTAGTCTCTCCATAGGAAATGCTCAAACAAATGGGATCACTCCAACCGATATAAACAAATCAGAACTGGCTATAGTCGCATATTCCTTTGCGATCAATCCCGGATTCATCCTAGACTAATCGCATTTTTGCAGGGTTGTTTTGAAACCCACATATGTACATAGGTAAGTCAATTTCTTTTCAAATTGCTTGAAATAATTTTATTAAATAGAACTGTTTCACTTTTAAGAAAACTTTAAAAACCCGTTAAAAAGGCCACACAAAGCTAAAGTTACATACTTTCACCGCTTTTAAAAAACAGTCCAGTACATATTTATGTATGTACATAAAATCCTATTTGTGCTTACTTCAAGACTATTCCGTGATTTTCCGATATCATATCGGAACTATCTATTGATCATTTCAGGACTATTTTTGGGATATTTGCAGAACTCTTATGGAAAGTATTACGGGACTATCTTCACATTATTTCGGTGATGAGTTTTCGGGTTAATTTCGAGACTATTTCGTTACGATTTTGGTGTCATTTCGATACCATCTCCAGGTTATTTCGGGATTATTTCAGGATAACTTCAGGGATTTTCGGGATTATCTTCACATTTTTTCGTTATTGTTTTCGGGATCAGGTCAGAAGCTACTTCTTGAAAATGTCGGGACTCTTTCGGTATAATATATTGATTACATTGGAAATAATTTTCGCATGATTTCTGTATTTTTTAGCAAATAATTTAGCGACCGTTCAGCATTGTGAACTTTTTCGTAACAGTACGAGAATATTTTCAGAGCTACTTGGAACTATTTCTAGACTATTGGTTCAATTTTGCAGCCATTTCGGAAGTTTTCGGGATTTGTTTAAGGAATTGCGGTCGCCGTGTTATTGAGCTACTACGCTGACCCGAGTAGCCAAAAGTCCCCGGCTTAAATGACGGAATAACTACCGTACTAAAAAAAGATTTTTCTAAAACGTGGTCGACCCTCGGCAGTGACTTTCCAAGCCCCTTCTATTACATTTCTGCCTTGAAAAGCTTATCGGCAAAGTTCATCAGGTGCCCTTCAGAGTGGACATAAAATGTGAAGGTCTGCCAAAAGTTTGATAGACAGTTTTTTCAATCAAAATGCAAAGAAAAAGCACTTCCATATGAAGCCAAGAACTTCGATATGATATTCGAATTTAAGGGCCAATTAATGGTGACTTATAACCATATAACCAGATAAAACAGCTGATCGAACCTACCTTATGGAAATCAATGTAATCGATTAATTACGCTAACGCTATAACCATACCATAGCCAACCAATTGGTTTTTTGTTTCTGGCATATCCCTAACCTAAAAATATTTGAGTTGGTGAATTTAATAACTCTTTGTAGATTTTATTCATTGTTTTGGATACGTTATGACTAAGAGACTTATTTTTTGTGGAATATGTTTGTTATTTTTTGCGTTTTCTTCATTTATGTATATGGGTATGGTTTCGACTATGGCGTTAAGGTTAAGGAAGTTTAATTAGCCCTTTACACTAACAAATTGACACCAACAAATTTTTGAAAAATATTGTAGCACTGAGAAAAATTTTAATTCATGTATTGTAATGTATTCATTAAGAGGCCCGTCCAAATTCTTTTAACATTTAAAATAATTTTTTTTCTTCAATTTAAAAAAGTTTCAGTGTACATATAATTTTGAATAAGTATAGTGATTTGCACTTCAATATAAAAATTTTTGAACAGCTCTGGTTATGACAACTTAAACCGTTTTTAACTTGTTACCAATTATATTTAAAAAATTTAGTTTCTTAAAAGTATGCGGCGTCACGACCTTTTTCTAAAATTTAAATTAGGTGTTAAATATAAAACCTACGCACAAAATATGGTTACTGTAGCTGCATTAAAGTAGGCGTGGTTATCGTCCAATTTATCTCATATTAAATAGCGATGGCAGATGAGTGCCAAGGAATCCACATACCAAATTTCAAGAAGACGTCTCAAAACTTACTCAGGTTATCGTTTTCACAGACGGACGAACGGACTTTATTTTAATATTTGTAAGTCTATATACATATCTCCATAAGATTATTGCCGTTACAGGCTACCCTTAAAAAATTAGTTTTCGAGCCTGAGAAAAAAAATGGCGAAAGGGTAAATTTTTCGACCAAAACACTCCCCAAAACCCAAAAAATATTTTTTTTTTTTTTTCAAAAAACTGTTATCGCCAACGTTTTTACAACACTATGCGTAGTGCAACTTTTTTTTCCTGAGCCCAAATACTATCGAAAAATCAATGGCGTGATATCGGTTATCTTTCGTCCGTACAAATCGACCCAGGTTAATGTACATCCAGGGCCGTAGAAAGAATATCCGGGCCCGGGACTAAGCAATTTAGGGGCCCCCTAAATAAATCCACTAATACTTTTGATTAACTTGAATTAATGACGTCTCATTCAGGAATCATTATTGATGGAGTACATCAAAAAAAAATGTTTGGCACATCAACTAAATGATTTTTGGACTAAGAGCTGACAATAAAATTAACACAGAATATTTACTATTTATACTATTTTATTGTAACGTAGAAATAAAATTCTCTTTTAACAGACACATATTGTTTCAAGTAATATTTTCTAGTTATTTGGTAACATTTTAAAACATTTCATTTTCAAATTTTGTTTTTGTTTTCCATGATGTGTTAAATAAATGTATACAGAATATAAAATGACATGACAAAACGAGGATTTTCAAAATTAAAAAAATTAAATAACTTACTTATAATGTACAAGCAATATTTTCTGAAAGGAAGTTCTTCTTTTATTCAGCACACTCGAGATAATGTTATAACAACATTAGTCATAGTCATAAAAACCTTTCATTCAAACCCACTTATTGCTGGTTCAATCTTCTATCTACCAATCCAAAGATTCGAGTCGTCGGGGCTTCGATTGACAGAAAAGATCGGTTATTTCTTCAATGTCCGTTTCTATTTCTTTGTAGACGTTCCCTTTTCCAGACCGGTCAGTCGATTTTCAGACATGTTGACTCTCAAATAAGTCTTCAAGCGCTTTAGAACAGAAAAAGAACGCTCTGCGGTCGCTGATGTCACGGTGATAGTCACAAATATTTGCAACAGTGTCGTCACGTTTGGAAAAAATGAAGAAAAGTGTGCTGATTTAATGATTTTCAGGGCATCAGTAGCTGTTTGAGCACTCTTGAATGGATCACTTTTGCAATGGTTATGCCACAATAAAATCTCATTTTTCAGCAGTGTCTCATTGTGACTGGTGAGATCTTCTTTATAAACTTTAACAGCAAGTACAATTTCTTCAATCGTTACTCCTGCAGAGTATGCTGGAATCAGTCCCTCCAGAGGCAGTATTTTCAAAAATTGACCTTTGAACCTTGACGTCAATGAAGAAATCATATAGTCCAGGAAAGGGTAGCAAATTGTAGCTCTGTAATTCGGGTTTAGCCCCTAGCCCTTTTTTTGGCCCTCTTTAAAATGTTAACCTTTTTTGGCTCCAAATCTATTTGGGCAACTCGGATTGTGAAATTTGTAATGTGTGTATCAAATGACATCGAAATTTTATTTTATTTTTTTTGTTATGATGATGTTGCAGCTTATGCGGCAGTTACCCACGAACGTACGTAGAAAAAACGTGTCAGCTGACACGACCTATCTTATGAGTGTGCAATGTAAACGAAAACTCACCGACGTGCAACGCCCGTACGTACGTAGCCCGGAACGTAGAAATCAAAACAATTTTGATTTTTTCCGTAAGAACGTGTCAGCTGACCGCTCTCTCACTAGACAGAGTTGCCTAGTAAACTTTTGTGCGCTAATTTTTGACCGTTTGCAATTTTATGCAAAAAAGCCTAATTAAAGTTTGAAAAATTGTGGAAATAATTCGAAATAATTATGTAAAAGTGCTGATTATAAATATTTAATCTATTTATACTTATTTAATATGTATTCCGGCCTTTTACAATATCAAAAATTAAATTGGAAAAAGTTGATGTTTCCATAAGCATACATGCAAAATGGTCAATGGCAACAGTGCTTATCTGTAAACAATACACACGCAAATATGTTATGTACATGTACACAGACGCACACATTGATTCCTACGGGCTTGAGAGTTCGGTCAAACGTGCTTCGTACGACAAACGTCCTTACGTACGGCACACGTCGGTGGGTAACTGCCGCATTAGTAGTCAGCTGATAATAAAACATTAATCGATTATCTAGTGTCATCACTTACACAACGTAGATATGAAAAGGTAAGGAAATATTTTGCATAAAACGCAACTAGAGAATTTTTTTATCAGATACTTAATAAAAAAGCAAGTGCCATCAACAGCAGAAAACTTCGAAAATGAAGAAAGCGATGAAAGTGATGAAAGTCGTTTCGATGACAAGATGAGCCATATGTGCCGGCGTTAATTTTTTTCTTATATTTGGCGGAACAAAGTAATTACTGCTTACTTAACGTATTTTTATTATTAAAAAATATAAATAGAATTGTAACAAGTAAGGACGGGCCTGACAATATGCTGTTAATTTTGTAACGAGTAGAGCCCTCTATGCCATTTATTTCAACTTTCAGAGCTTTCTAACCATAAGAAAGTGAGTTTAATTCAATTTCTGTAAAAAATGCGAGATGCATTCGGCCATAAAAAATTTAAAACCATACCGTGTGTCCTCAGCATGCCGTTAGGTGCAAAATGCACGTAACTCGGACGTATGATACCTCAACCTTGCACGTAATGACTTAGCCCATAGCCAACTGCCCGCCCCCCCCTAGATCCCCCACTGTTCAGTAATACCAGTAATTACCGAATCAACGATCACCAGGAATGTATTGTTCTTAAAATCAGACTCTAAATCATCCGTAATCATCTTATTTAAATTATCTTCAGAACGTCTTTTGGGGTTTCTCTTTCGAATGTCCGGAAACTTTGGCGAGATGTTCAGTTGAATAGCAACTGTTTTGCATTCGATTAAAATTGTTTCCCATTGGTTCCTGATCAACTTCAAATCAGCTAATAAAGCATCTAGATGTCGGACCTCAACATCTATGGTGGCGTCTCGAGTACGACTTTTCTTTCATTAATGGTAGTCAGTATTTTGAACCAAATTGAGGACAGCAAGATATATTCAAACTTGTTGATGTACTTGAGAATGCCGGTAACAACTCCGTAAGCTTGCGCAGTTAAATTTGGCTTTTGGCTGAAAGACTATGAAGAAAGCTCGGTACATTTTTTTTTTTAGGATGTCCCATCGTTGTGGAGTGCTGCTGAAAATAGTAAAACATGTTTGTACAACTCCGAAGAAAGTAATTGCAGCCGTACGACATTCTGCGGCATCAACACTACATAAATTGAGACTGTGGGTTGCACAAGGCGAGTAATCAGCATTCGCGTTTTTGTCGAGAATGTGACGTAGTGCTCCGTTGTAAGCTCCTTTCATATTGGCGCCGTTATCGTACCCTTGTGCACGACAATCTTCTATCAAGTATGGCAAATGAGATCAGCGATTTTCGGACCAGTTTTTTTTTGTTACAATTCACGAAAGCCAAAAACCGTTCTTGAATTGTAAAATTTGCTGCTTTCGAATTGAAATGGAGTTAGCGCAAAATGAACGTAGTCAACGTTACTAGCATCAGGCATAGCATCAACGATAATAGCAAAATACTTGGCTTTCTTGCCTTGATCTAATATAGTTTCCCTCACGTGCTTTGCACAAATTTCTATAAACTCGTTCTGAATGTCTGGGGAAAGATAGTGAGCTTCTTGTAAACATTTGTGCTGCTGTTGTGAAATCCTAACTTTCTCGAAATGATCTCTAAGTATCGGATCATAATGTCCATCGTTTCGTTCACCAAGATATATATATTTTCGCCTTTGAAAGCTAGGCCTCCTTCACCCAAAAATAAAATAGTGTCCAAAATTCTATATAAAATTTCTTTCCACTTTTGAGTTTCAGTGATTAGCTGGTCATTGATAAGTGTTTCAATGGTAGCCTCCTTTTGAATTAGATTTTGTAAAGGTCGCCATTGAATATAACATTTAATGTAATCTTGAGTATTTTTTAGGTCGATTTAAAGTATTGGTGCTTAATAGACGGCATGGTAGACAATAAAAAGCATTGTTACTGGCACTCCACACTAACCAGTCACGCTCTACTTTCTCTCCATTTGGCAAGGTTCTGTTTAACAACGAGGTAGGAAATGCCTCGTCATGACAATCACGTGGAAAAATAACAGGACACTTTTGATGACCTCGACGAATTATTTCGTTGACTTTTTCAGATCGCAAAAACCCATTATTCACGGTACCGACATCGAAGTCGTTTAAATAATCTGACTTTGACACAGATTTGGTGGGTGGTATTGTTGGAAGAATTTTGATGATGCACCTTCATCAGTGTCAGCACGAAAACTTTACGATTTCAGATTCATGTAAACATACATTTTTGTTTGATCTCTTTATTGTCATTAAAAAAAAATTTCTTAGTACCCCTAAATCGCGGGCCCCCTGAGAAACACATTTTTGTTTGATGTTCTTATTGTCTCCTCAGGCCCGGGCAAAAAATCATTATCAATATTCGTTGCTTTTGAAATTCGGCTTAAAATTTGCACATGGAACAACTAAAGACTCTCCTGAATTAAAAAAAATTTCTTAGCACCTCTAAATCGAGGGCCCCCCTGAGAAACCCCGGGCCCGGCGGAATCCCCCACCCCCCCCCCCCCCCCCTCTCTCGCGGGCCTGTGTACATCTTAGCGTATCACTAAATAAGTTGACAACGTGACTACTGGGTTCGAATACTTGATAATTCTTTGCTAGACATAACTCGTTGAACCTTCAAGGTAATTGGGAATTGCGGCTATAGACAGGAATCTATGTTAAAACAAGTGGGCGGCGTTAAAAACGTGTATTAAAGTAATTTTTTAAGTATATGTTATTCGCTGGACTTTCAAATAGACTAATACAAAAATTTTTAGTTCTAGATTTTCTAAAACATATTTTTCTTTCCAAAAAACGTATGTGTATGATTATACCCAGCTGTACTTGAACACAAGGTATTATAACTTTGATTGGATAACGGTTGGGTAAACAGATATAAAGGAATCGAGATAGATATAGACTTCCATATGTCAAAATCATCAGTATCGAAAAAAAATTTATTAAGCCATATCCGCCTGTCCTTCCGCCTATCTGTGCGTCCGTTAACACGATAACTTGAGCAAATATTGAGATATCTTCACCACATCCGGTATACGGGCTTATCTTGAATAGATATTGGTTTTGAAAATGAGCGAAATCGAACGATAACCACGCCCACATTTTCGATATCGAAAATTTTGAAAAATGGGAAAAAAGGATAATTCAGAAACGAAAACCTCTAAACTGGTGAAATTTGGTAGGCTGATTAACTAGTTTTATGACGCAAAACATAAATTGTAAAAAATTGTGCAGAATGGGCGTGGCAAAACCCACATTTAGAAGAAGAAAATTTGGAAGTTTAACAAGCCGTAAATCAAAAGCCGTTAAAGATATTACATTGAAATTTGGCAGAGGCACTATCCTTGCCAAATTATATGGACTGAGTGAAGATAATCAAAATCGGTTAAAGATCACGCCCACTTTTTCTAAAGGTCTAACCTTAACAAAGTGTGCAATAGGTCGATGGTATTTAACTACATTTTACTGGTATTCTACCTTAGTAGTGTTATGGTAAGAACAAAACTTAAAAAAATTTTGAAAATGTGCGTGATGTGTTTTTGGTTATTGCATAGCTAGGTAAAAAACGAAACTTAACGTGCAATAACGCTTCTTAGTACACTGGAACTTGTGTTTTTAGGTTTATTGTTCTGTTTTATCTTTATTTTAAAATAAACAGCTTTTTAGCGAAATCCCCATATCTGAAGGAAAACTGCATTTTTACCCGCTCAAGTTCATTAGTGGTAGCGTCTGTAAATTTATTGCTTTCCTTGAACGGGATTCACCCGAACTTAAACTTTCTTACTTGTTTTGTATATTCTCAACTCATAAATCATATTTCTATGCCTATCAATATGTGCATTTAGATTTGCCATTGTAACACCCACACACCTCAAAGATATACCTGTGTCTAGCACAATATCATTTAAAAAATTTTAATACTGATATCAACACCTATTTGTAGCAGAAACAACAAAAAACAAGTAAAGGTGTCTAAGTTTGGGTGTAACCGAACATTATATACTCAGCGTGAGCTTCAATTGCACATTTCATTTCAGATAAATAACTTGTCTACATAACACGTGGTACCGCCCGTTTAAAAAAAATGTCTCCCCATTTCCTCTTACAATAAAACTTGATAAGTGAAATATCATTGATTCAAAACTATTTTTTTGCTAAGTTATAGCTTATTATTCTAGTCTACGACCCTTTTAAACTTGTTTTATATCTAAGTTGCCGTGGTCTTTAACCGATCCCGTTCATTTTTACCAGGAATATTTTCTGCTATAGGGAAAATTTGTGTACCCAATTTTATTACGATCCGTTAATTTTTCTTCGAGTTATGGCTGCCGAAACATAGAAAATTGCTAGTCATAAAAGGGGCGGTGCCACACCCATTTTAAAAAATTTTAGTGTTTTCCAATTTAATGTTATAATTCAATTTAGGAAGTAAAATTCTATTGATACAAAGCTCTTCTTCGCTAAGATATAGCTTATTATTTTCGTCTACGACCCTTTTAAAAATGTTTTATATAAAAGTGGGCGTAGTCTTTGACCAATTTCGTCCATTTTTTCTAGAAATATTTTCTGCTATAGGGAAAATTTGTGTACCCAATTTTATTACGATCCGTTAATTTTTCTTCGAGTTATTGCTCCCGAAACATAGAAAATTAAAAAAAAAACAAAAAAAAATGTAAGGCGCGATAACCTCCGAAGAGATCTAAGGCCGAGCTTCTCTTCCAATTTGCGTCGTGCTCCTCTTGATTTTTCCCTACAAATTGGCCGGACGGGACCTACATGTTTTATGCCGACTCCGAACGGCATCTGCAAGGCAGATGGGTTTTCACTGAGAGCTTTTCATGGCAGAAATACAATCGGAGCGCTTGCCAGACACCGCCGAGGGGCGACCCCGCTTAGAAAAATTTTCTTCTAATTGAAAAATCTTATTTCTAAAATTTTGATGTTGCTTTGCCCGGGAGTTGAACCCAGGGCATACGGTGTGATAGGCGGAGGACGCTACCATCACACCACGGTGGCCGCCAACAACATAGAAAATTGCTTAGTCATAATAGGGGCGGTGCCACCCCCATTTTTTAAAATTTGAAGTTTTTCCTATTTACTGTTTTTAATCCACTTGGGAAATGAAATACCATTGATATAAAGCTCTTTTTTCCAAAGATATAGCTTATTTTATTCCTCCACGACCCTTTTAAATATCTTTTATATAAAAGTGGGCGTGGTCCTTAACCGATTCGTTTATTTTTCTTCAAAGCATTCCTTATAGTAAAGGCAACCTCTCTACCGAATTTTGTTACGATAGGTTTAACGGTTTTTGATTTATAATTAATAAGATTTGCAAAATTGATTTAATCACAAGTGGGCGATGCCACGCCAATTTTTAAATTTTTTTTTAAATTTTTATCAAGAGTCTCAATATCAGTCCACATGTCAAATTTCAACATTCTATGTGTATTATTTACTAAATATTAAGGTTTTTTGTGTTATATATATAAAAAGTGGGCGTGGTTATCATCCGATTTCGCTCATTTTCAATACCAATCTATTCTGTGTCCAGATAAGCTCGGGTACCAAATTTGGTGAAGATATCTCAATATTTACTCAAGTTATCGTATTAACGGACAGACGGACGGACAATCAATTTTTTTTCGACACTGCTGATTTTGATATATAGAAGTCTATATATATCTCGATTCCTTTATACCTGTACAACCAACCGTTATCCAATCAAAGTTAATATACTCTGTGTGCAAAGCACGCTGAGTATAAAAATAGATGTCCTTATATATGCATGTCAAATTAAGTCAAGGGTAGTTAATGTCACAGCAGTAATAGCTCAACAAGGAGCTCACCACTTGGGAACTTCAAAATACCAATTTAATAGCCGCAACAATAACAATAATATTAAATACATATTTATGTATGTATACCGTTCGCGAGGTGGTAGTCCCCTTCGCCATTTATAGCTTTAAACGAGTAGCCAGTCAGTCAGTATTTGCAAATCTGCGCATATCATTTTGCTGCACATGCGTAGTCTACGCTCAGTTTCTCATCATGACCACCTTTATCCATACACCTTTTGCTACGAGCATGCAATCATGCAGATACATATGTAAAAGTACATCAAGTGCTTTTACGAACAACATGCGCCCAGTGCATTTTTACAGACAACAATAACCCCACCCTCATTCCTTCTTATCAAGCAAATGTTATTTTGAATTTATTTGCCGGTGAGCGCGTGAAACTGGAAATTCAGATAGGGGTAGATAGATACTTTTTCATATTGTGATGTATGTACGTATGGGCAGATATTATCTAGTGTTGCATTGTCCTATTCATTATGTGTTACTTTGATGTCCTTACTCCGGCTACCATGTCTATGCGTTTGCTTGGGTACTCAGTGAGACATCTATTAACTGCAATATTGAATGCAGGTGTTTGACAGATAAGTACGAGTACGAATGTTGATATTTATATGACATATGCAAGGTTTTATATTCTCCATAGATATATGAATTCACTCGAATAAAATAGGTATTTGATGTAGACAGTTTCTATTTTTGCTGGAACAGCCCGCGTTTTTGAATGACATTTCTAATTTGTTATCAACAACATTTGCAATGCATTCCTTCCGTCCTCCCAACATGAAGTGACAAATTTTTTTAAAATATATATTACTGATTAAAAAACCAAATTATTGTGGATTTTGTGACTGGCGTGGTGCCAAGTAAAAACCTAATTGCTTTTGATTTTGTGCCTGGCTGGTGCCTATAAAAAACCAGAAAATTAACTTTTTTATGAGAAATAACGGAGTTTGAGTGTGTTGAACGGAGCTATTGTGAATAACGGAGCTTTTGTGTATAACGGGAGGAGCATTGAGATTTAAGAACTGGCGTGGTGCCAATTAAAAAACCAAAAAATTAACTTGTTTATGAGAAATAACGGAGTTTAAATATCAGTGAATAATGGAGCGACAGTGAATAATGGAGCTTTTGTGTATAACGGAGGAATATTGATATTTAAGACCTGGCGTGGTGCCAATTAAAAACCATACTGTTTTTGGGTTGTATACATAACGGAATATAACGGGATAGTGAGAAAACGTGGCGACAAGCTACATATTGATACAACACATAATTAGATAAAAGAAAATTGTCGAAATCAGATTTAAAAACTGGCATGGTGCCAATTAAATAGCCAATATCATTTCATATACATTTTGATCTGGCATTATCGGTTTAGTCGAAACCAATCATCCTCAACGTATGTTGAGTAAATCCCTTAAAAAAACATTTGCAATGGTATGTGGACATCGTTGCATGACCTTTCCGCCGATCTTTTCCAAGGTTGTGTTCGAAAGCTCAATATTTTTCAAGACTGACGATTTAATCAAACAGTTTAATGGACCTTCATTTAAGGAAACCAAGGTGGTGTGATTTATTTTGTATGCTTCCGTCGAATGTCTCTTATCTTTATATATCTTTTTTCTGCTTAACATCCTAAACTATTTGTAGCAACAACAAATGATCCCAATAATGTATGTGAAAAGTTTAGCATCATTGATGGAGCTACTGTCCGTATAAAACCGTTCATCCCCTTGGTATGTATAACCAGAATTTGATACGAAACCATTACGAAACAGCATGCAAATCTACATTAAACTTCACGCTCCATCGATTATCTGATCGGGGTTATCTCGCTTCTGCTTCCAGTTCTTCAACGTTGGAGTGGTAACGGTTCATTTTGCTGTTGCTTGATTTAAGGGCCAATTAATGGTGACTTATAACCATATAACCATAACCAGATAAAACAGCTGATTGAACATACCTTATAGAAATCAATGTAATCGATTAATGGTGCCATACCATAACGCTAACGCCATAACCATACCATAGCCAATCAATTGGTTTTTGGTTTCTCGCCATATCTCGCAGCCTCGAGTGCCCAAATCCGCTGTGTTATCATTGCTGGAAACGTGTCTCCAACTGGCGTTGTCAACGTTTTTAATAATTTCCGATGTCCTGTTAGCGACGGCCACCGTGGTGTGATGGTAGCGTGCTCCGCCTACCACACCGTATGCCCTGGGTTCGCACCCCGGAAAAAGCAACATCAAAATTTTAGAAATAAAGTTTTTAAATTAGAAGAAAATTTGTCTAAGCGGGGTCGCCCCTCGGCAGTGTTTGGCAAGCGCTCCGGGTGTATTTCTGCCATGAAAATCTCTCAGTGAAAACTCATCTGCCTTGCAGATGCCGTTCGGAGTCGGCATAAAACATGTAGGTCCCGTCCGGCCAATTTGTAGGGAAAATCAAGAGGAGCACGACGCAAATTGGAAGAGAAGCTCGGCCTTAGATCTCTTCGGAGGTTATCGCGCCTTACATTTATTTTTTTTTTATTTAGTTAGCGACGTACGTTTTTCAGGTATGGGGTGGTTTTTCTAACCATGCCAGTACGATGGCAGAATCGCACCAGAGAATGAGTTCGTGTTGGGGTAGATTCAGCTCACTTTGTAGCTGTTTCACTAATTTGGAGAATAAGACTGCTCCACAGAGTTCCAACCGTGGAAGTCTAGCGGTTTGAAGGGGTGCTACTTTACTTTTAGCAGCTCGCAAATGGGATGAAAAACTAGTTTCTTGGGTTTATACCCGTAAGTATATACATGCACAAAATGCGTTTTCCGAAGCATCTGCAGAAAATTGTGTGTACCCAAAAACACAAAAGGAAAATATAAATTTTACATTAAGGTGTGATAAAAAAAATTTTAGAAATCAAAAATATTGGATAATAAAAATTTAAGGAAGAAAGTAAAATCCTTTGAAAAAGAAAAGATAAAAGAGAGAAAATTTCTGAGAAAGAAAAGAAAAAGAAAAGTGAAAAGTGAAAATTTTTGAAGAAAAAAAATTTTTTTGAGAAAAAGAAGAAAATATATTTGAAGAAAATTTTTTTTCAAAAACACAATTTAATAAAGATACATACAAACATACAACTTACAAAAAAAGAAAACCACCTAAAGTGAATAAACAAGGTAAACAAGTTGGAAAAACTTAAATAAATGGTAAAAGTTTTTTGAAACACAATAAATTTTGAGTAAAAAAAAAAAATATATATATATATATATTTGAAGAAAATTTTGTTTCAAAAACACAATTTAATAAAGATACATACAAACATACAAAAACAAACACCACCTAAAGTGAATAAACAAGGCAAAAAAGTTAGAAAAACTTAAATAAATGGTAATAGTTTTTTGGAAACACAATAAATTTTAAGTAAAAAAACTTTTGAATAAATTTAGAAAAAGGAAAAATCCATTTGAAAAATAAAAAAGTTTCTTGTTGGGAAAACACAATTTAAGCGACAGAAGTGCTAAACCTTAGAGTCGTAGAAAAAAAGTGGAAATTTGTATGGCAATTTTTATTGAGAAATTGATATTTAAGCTATTTGAGAATATAAACACATATATCTACACCACATCAACAACAACATTAACACTAACTACACCAAGAAGGAGGAACAAAACAACATCAACGAGGAGCAATACAATAAAGGACAATGAACAACACAAACAGCCCACAAGTAACACACATAAAACTAAAGGAAATGCCAGTTTTAAATTCACCAGCTCAAATATTTTTAGAAGTTTGCTTAAACCCTAGTCAAATTTAAACTCCTTCTCAACTACAGAGCAGTTTTTCAGTTGCAGTTTAAGGCCGCATTTGAGGTGGAATTTTTGTGCGGCAACATTGGTTATTTATTATCTAGGTAATTTGTAGATACCGTACCAGCTGCATTTTGTTTACGCAACAAACATGGAAAAAAAATTCTCCAGCCATCCAACATCATCTCCAACCACTATCCAACCTTTGGAAAATTCATAGCTCTCAAATGATTATCCAGCATATTTCTCCAGTTGATATCTTACATTGGATATCGAGTTGAGGGGGAGTTGAAAAAAAATCTTCTCCACGGTGGTACCACTAAAGCCACCAGCTGTTTACTTTGAAAAATAACTACCTGGTTGATAGCAGCAATGGAGCGTTTTAAAATAAAAATAAATTATAAGTGTTTTATTTTATTTTCGTGGAAGTACAAAATGCTTTTTGGGTATATTCGACGCTATTGCGAACGAACGAAAATAACTGATAGGTTAACTAAGGTTTAAACCGCTCAACTTAAGCGATCATTACATATACTTAGCATAGACTTGACTTGACTTGGCGTAAACTTGGCAACTTAATCACGATTATACTCCACTTAGCGCATACAATCTGGCATCATAATCAATAAATGTCAATTTGTGTTACAAAATGTCAAAATGAAATGGAAACAAACAAAAGGCATCTCAAAATGTAAACGTCACTTAGAACCTACATAGAAAATCAAAATTCAACAGACTTCTAAGTTAAGTTAAGTGTTGCTAAGTTTTGAGTAAACAGTAACATGCAATTGCTATCATCCGGTGGAAAAATCCTGAGCCAGATAAATAATTTTGCATGTAAATGCAACAACCACGATTTGAGCCAGATAAATCCAGATAGAAGTCTGGTTCAATTTGTGAGCCAGATAATTTGTTAATTATTTCTTTTTGGTTTGGCAACGCTGCCTTTAATAAACCTACTTTTTCATAAATAGATGTCGCTGCTTAGCCTTTCGCCGTATGATTTAAATGGGCATCTGCCCATCACATTTCACGTGTGTTAAAATTTCACAACATCTGCTTCTCAAGTCTCTCAATGATCTAGAACATTCCCGTGAGAATTGAGCGTGAGCCGGAGCTGTTAAACTCACTGGAAGACGGCAAATGTTCATTCAACAGAACTGTAAGTGACAGTTCTCAAGTCAAGTCAATGCTAAATATCAGTAATGGGCCCTTTAAACTCCAGACTGCAAAATAACTTATTTTAAATAAGTTTAAGCGTAATTTGACTGACAAACTGAGTTGAACTTGTATTGCAAACTAGGCCTTAAATGAAAAAACAATGCATCGGAAGCAAACTTCATTAACCGATATGCAGCATTGCCAATCTACTAAAACACATTTTTGACGTTTCCACTTTGACAACCAGCTGACAGCCAAAAAAATTCGCCATCGGATTTGTTACTAAAAAACAGTTACCAAAAATGCCTAATCCAACAGCAGAGGAGATAGAATTTCTGCGTCGCCGACATGAATACACAGCAAAGTTGCGTGCGGAATACTTAAAACAGTCAACGAATCCCTACAGACATGCCACCGGCGAAGGTGGCACTGTGGTAAGTGTACTAAGTTGTCTACACATTGTTATGTCATCATTTGTATTGGGTTGAGTTGCTAAAACATAAAGAATGCTACATATTTCTCTTATTTCTAGTTCGATGCCGGTTTGGCACGCTTTCAAGCGATGCGTGTAAGCCACTATGAACACTTCAAACCAACTGGAAAATCTTTCCGTGTCGGCTTCTTCTCAGTCGTCTTACCTATTTTCCTATATGGATGGGCGTTAAAAACGGAGCGGGATGGCCGTGAAGCCAAGTATCGTACTGGACAAGTTGCATACAAAGATCGTAAATTCAAATTCATTTAAAGTGCTACCAGTTGCTTTGTTAATTTGATGCTGGCAGACCGATGAATCAAATACGACTTTTGAAATATGTGCATAAAGATTTTATTAATGGGTAATACATAGTCTTATTAAATGGGGAAAACTTTAACCCGAATGCAAATAAAAGTGGAATTCAATCTATTTCTATTCTAATTGTTTGTCACGAGCAATAACGTAATCTTCAAATTTAACCATGTAAGTGGTGCCTTTATGCCAATGTGCCGACACTTTGCACGGCTGCAATGAAAATGCAAATGTTCCTCTAACCACATGTTGAACAACTCAAATTATTTTTATATATACTTACAAATCCACAATGCGTTAGCACTGCCTCAACAATGCCTGCCGTAAAATTAGCGCAATTCAATGTACCTTTATCTTTGGGCACACTTATGAAGGCATTGACCAAGGGCTCCTTTTCTATAATGTAATAAGTGCGTTCATCATCATTTGCATGCTCCAGTTTCTCAGCTTCTTTGCCAAATAGATTTTTCCAAACAGTTGTCTTAACAAATAGTAACATTTGTGTTAGTTTAGTTTCACGTTTGCCATTGCGTTCGCGCATGAAATATAAATCAATAACGCGCGTACCCACATCTTGGCCTAGCTCGTGTAATCTATAAAGGAAATGTGGTTGATGTAAGAACAGTTAGTTTATTAAATTGGGAGTAAAAGTTTATATGCCAACCTATTTTGTAGCTCCTGCACGGTGCTCACTTGGCTCTGACAATATTGCACGATTTCACTGAAGAGCAAAGCTACGATGCTTTGTGAGACTTCAGTCTTACCTTTGGATAATGGCCGATCCAGTATGTTTGTGCGTGGACGCATTGTAGATATTTTCAGTGCTTCTAACTTTTCCATGATTACAGATAAATGAATTTACAAAAATGTTTTTGGTGAACTCGCACAATTTATTCTACCAACAAAAATATTTCTTGTTTTGCTATTCTTTGTTTTTCTTTTGGTAAACAGCTGTTCCAACTGCCATCGCTTGCTTTTCGGAACTCTGCCAAATGAAAACGAAAAGGAACCGGAAATGACGGTGGCAGGAAATGTTAAATTATGTATTTTAATGTGACTTCCGTTAAGTACAGTAAAGCTGAACCGACTACCCGTTTTCGTCCTTTCGGCTGTGTGGACGTGCAGTGTCATCCTCGGATCAACTGCAATAATTTTGGACTTTTTCGGTTGAGCTGAAAATTAAAATAGGCCTAAAGGTTGGCTTCTGTGCTGCATGCTGGCGTTTTGGCGGAGTTGGGAGATGCAATGCTTCCCTGACCTGGAGTTAGGGTGGTTTTTGCACTCCTAACACGAATCAGTGAAAATTAAAATCTGGCGTGGTGCCACATAAAGACCAACCGTTTTTTATATATGTAACGTAACTAACGAGATAGTGAAAAAAGACATGGCTACAAACCGCTAATTGGATTCTGAAATACATATTACTGATTTTGTGCTGGCGTGGTGTCACAAAAAAAAACCAAAAAATTTACATTTCGGGAAATAACGGAATTGAACAACGAAGATACTGTGAATAACGGAGAGAACAAGTGAAATGAAACGACAAATTGACTTTGAATAAAGCTGCAGACTTTGGTGCTTTATCGGTAACCGTATCGGTAACCTTATAACAGCTGATTCGACCAACCTTATGGGAATCAATGCAATCGATTATTGGTGCCGCTAAGGTCGTTTTTTTTTTTTATTTTTTAAGGTCGTAACCGTATCGTAGCTAACCAATTCGTTTTTGGTTTCCGTCGTAGCGATAAACAGCTGATTACGTTAGGGATACGACTACAGCGATACGACATACGGCACCAATGACTCCCGCTTAAAATTAAGATAACCTGGCATTTTAAGGGCTTTTTTAAGCACCTTGCCATTCGACGCTTGCCAATGCAGTGTCAAAACTAAACCGAAGGTTTAACGTGGCCATATAAATCGTTCCCGAGAAGGTTGGGCTAGCACCTTAATGGTGCTCTGTTACCGGAGCGTGCCGGATCTGTATTCGACAAAGGACTATCACATCGATAACACTCCCCAAAGTCTTAGGGGAGCAACCTTATCGCTACAACAACAACAACCATATGAACATTTCCAACTTCAACCGTAAATATCTCCTGAAATGCTTGTTTTCCGCCCTGGGATTATTGCTACCGATACTCTTCCGATATTTTTGGACACGTATTAGCAGTCGACCGCAGTTCTAGACTTTCTACACAGAAAAACTATAGATCTCCACGGAACAATATGAGGTACTTGAGGACAATACAAAGTACTTGCTGTCATCCAGCAACGTCACTGTTGATGGATATAAATTCGAGACTGTGAACGACTTCATATATCTGGGAACCAGCATTAACAGCGGAAACGATTGTAGCTTAAAAATCAAACGGAGAATAACTCTTATCAACAAATGTTACTTTGGACTGAGTCGGCAATTAAATAGTAAAGTTATCTCTCGACGAACATGAATCTGCTCGAGAGAGAAATTTTCCAAAAGATTTAAGGTCCAGTTAGACTTAAAGCCTCATTACCTTTAGCGCTATCATGTCCAAAACGAGTATAAGGTGATTTTGTTGTTGTTGTTGTTGTAGAAGTGTTTCGCCCCATCCAATAGGTGCGACCAATCACAAATTGTCATCAATGTCGTCTAACGGGAGTCCAAGGAAACTTGCTGTTCCAACAGGGTTGGACCATAATGAAAGAGGTGTTAGAGGCGTTGGTTTAACAATACAGTTAAAGAGATGGTTGGTACCATGTGGGGACACATTGCAAGCAGGACATACATTCGGTATGTCGGGGTTGATTCTGGATAGGTAAGAGTTAAACCTGTTACAGTACCCAGATCGAAGTTGAGCTAGAGTGACGCGCGTTTCCCTATGGAGAATGCATTCCTCCTCTGCTAGTGTTGGGAATTGTTATTTAAGTACTGGATTCACCGGGCCATTCCTGGCTTAGTGGACCGACGCCTGTTTGTGGATTTCACTGAGGACCTGCTTGTCGCCACTGCTTCTCATGCGCTCCCTTTTGGCATGCATCAACCGCGTCGTCACTAAAAACGTTATTTTACTCACCGCAGTCCAACATTGTATATCTCTGCGCATTAGGGGTACTAAATTCCTAATGGAACGCTCCTCTCCAAAAACTTCGTGTACAGTCTTTCGCCGTTGTTACGTTGGATAATAGTTGACGGGTAGCTGGGCTCGGGCCGCTGATGTTGGGATTATTCGCGTTAGGGCTCCACGAACGCTATGTACTTTCTCTCCCATCGCCTTGAAGAACTCCTTAATTGTTAGTTTTGAGTCAATGTTCACTCCTAAATATTTCAAGACAGACTTTGACTTTATTTCATAGTCTCCTATGGTTAGGACTATCTCATCCACAGTTCGTTTTGAGGTCACGAACACCACTTCTGTCTTATTGCTAGCCATTTCCAGCCCCATGTTCGTCAGCCATTACTTTTTTCTTCATGCTACTACTACAATATCATCTGCATAGTTGACAACGTGCGTGCCTCCGGGAAGGTCGATTTGTAGCACACCGTCATACATCGCATTGGCCCTGGAATAGAACCTTGAGCGACACCGCCGGTGATGGTGTGCTTTCATGGTCCCACATCCGTATCAAAGAGGAGTACTCTGTCCCTAAAATAGCTACCAATTATTCAAGAGCTCTACTGTTCAGTTACAATCATGGATAAAAATCGCATTGTTTCTCAAGTATTGCGTTACCTGCCAACTCTATCACTAACCATTCTGACATCGACCTGTGATTAAAACGCATTTAATTTTTCTGTTTCTGTTCTTAAGGGTTTTATTAAATTTTTTTATTTAAATACTTCTTTGTTACCACTCTTCATTTGTTCATTATAGGTTTAATGGATAAACCGTTATATTAATTATGATGCATATATTTTGTGAGGTTTTTTACAGTGTACACACACATTTAATAAAAATATTTAATGGGTGTGATTTCCCCAAAAATTTTTGGAATGTCTTCTCTATTTTGGAGAAAGCCGAAGGTAACTATGTATATAGTAAATATGCGGGTGGGTTCCGAAATGTGTATATAATTCACGCTTTTTCTTGATAAATATATTTCTAAACAATTTTGTCCTTTTTTAATTCATGAATTTTTCTATAACAAAAAATTTTGCATAACAAAAACGAAATAGCTGTAAACATTTTCAATAGGAATTTTATAACAAGTTTTTTTTGGGATTAAATAGTATAAACAAATATATATCTTTATATATGTATAGCATATCTTAAAATTTTAATGCGATACTGATTTTTTTTTTTTGCAAAAAAAGTCTTACTAACTTCTTATGTTGGCGCACAGTGACTCATATTGGGATAACTCAACTCCGAGTGTTCTTATGATTTTTGATGGCTTAAGGGCCCATTACTGATACTTAGCATAGACTTGACTTGACTTGAGAACTGTCACTTACAGTTCTGTTAAATGAACATTGCATGTTACTGATTACTCAAAACTTAGCAACACTTAGGGGCCCATTGCTGTTACTTAGCATAGACTTGACTTGACTTGGCGTAAACTTGGCAACTTAGCCACGACTATACTCCACTTAGCGCATACAATCTGGCATCATAATCAGCTTTGAAATTTATTTTTAAATAAATGTAAATTTGTACGACAAAATGTCAAAATGAAATATAAACAAACAAATGGCATATCAAAATGTCAACATCATTTAGAACTTACATAGAAAATCAAAATTCAACAGACTTCTAAGTCCCTATAAACGTATACGCCAAGTCAAGTCAAGTCTATGCTAAGTACCAGTAATGGGCCCTTTAATTGTCAAACGAGTTTTGACAATTGTACGAATAGTTGGCTGTTAATTTAAATAGCCAAACAATTTAAAGCATTGTGATGCATATGAGACATGGGCGCCACAAGTGTTGTAATTTAAATTTTTTGATTTTTTATGCGCGTTCTTTTAACTTTGTCTGAATACAAAGTTGGGATTAAATTCGGAACTTCCTGTTTAAATATTCCCTAAATATTTGTAATTAAAAGTAAAGTTATAACGAAAATTTTACCAAAACAGTTAAGAGCTTGTGTTTTAATTATTTTTTTGTTTCACTTCCACTTCCAAGGCCAGCTGGATTCCATAATAGTCCTACATATAAATAAAAAATTTGAGCTAATAAAAAGCCAGCAAATATTTCTATTCAAAAATATTTGAAACACACTAGAAATTGCTTTTAAGGGCGGTATCCACATCGCAAGAAATGAAAAATTCCAATCAGAAAAGACTCAAGAAAAAGTTCGTTTGCCGAATAATATCCAACGCGCAAGAAAATCGCCTTGTGCTAGCATTTTCCAAAGATTTTTTAGCAAACGTGCACAGGGAGCCCTCTAGTGGCATTCACTAACTTATAACGATGCGATTTGTTGAGATTTTAATTAACGATTTTGTCGCTAGCCTTATCGATTGTACTATTCACTAACTTAGTTTTAACGACTCGAAATAAATTACACTTAAATTTCGTTTTAATAGTAGAAAGGCAGCACAGCTTAACGAAACCTAAAAAATGCGAAAAGCACAAAAGGAATGCCAAAAATAAATAAATTCCGTATACTAACTGCTTCTAAAAGTCATTATTGTGCAAGTTTTTACCTATTTTAACAAAAGGTAAGTAAATGCGGTATGAATTTCTTTTTTTTTCTCTGTTGATTATGCAGTTATTCTTGTATCCCTTAATTGACCATCAAGTTGAGAAATAATATCATGAGCCAAGTTTGGGGTTAGTCGGTACAGCTTTCGAAACTCCGTTGCATTCAAGTGGAATGGCCGTTTATTTAACAATACAGCTGATCGTCGATAAACTAATATCGATACAAAATAGTTACTGAATAACGAAATCTTATAGTTATCGATTCCCAAATAAAGCGATGGCAAATGTCGTTAAAAAAGTTACTTAATTCCACTACTGGTTTCGCCAAGTTATATATTTGCGTCTCATTTGTGACGTTCCAATGAAGCGTGATCCAGATACGGATAGAAATTTAACATGCAAATGCAACAACAATGTGAACCATATGGATCAATTTGTTGTTGCATTTGCATGTTAAATGTTTATCGGTATCTGGTTCACTGTTCATTGGAACGGAAGGATTATTTCTTGAGCAACGACCCAGTAAGAACAGTCAGTAAATTGCAGTGATAACAATTACTGTATTTATGAGTTTTTTTGAATGTAGTTTGCAATTCTATTTTTTCTTTTTCTCATGCTTAGTATATTGTCTTGAATTTAAGTATATTTTGAACTCTGATATGTTAATTTAAAAAAAATTTCGCCTAATGCATTGCTGAATCTGACTTTCGTGTCTTGCAGGGGAGTGATGCCGCTTCATAGAGAACAGCAAGATAAAGGAAACTACTTGGCTGCCTAATATTTTTCACACAAGAGATACATACGAAATTTTTTCTTCAGCCTTTTCTTATGATGTAAATACTGCGCTTTAGGATAAAAATGTTGCATACTTTTGTACAAATTTAACAGAACACACATCGTTTTCTTATGATGTAAATACTGCGCTTTAGGAAAAAAAATGTTGCATACTTTTGTACAAATTTAACAGAACACTTGCTTTGCTCTTTTAAAAAATATTATAACGCATACAAATATTGAGCGCCTATACTTCAGATATTTGTTGCGTTCCAATGAAGCGTGATCAAGATACGGAAATTTGTATCGGTATCTGGATCAGTGTTCATTGGAACGTGAGAATTGTTTAAGCTTCTTTTTGTGACGTTCCAATGAAGCGTGGTGATACAGATACGCATAGAAATTTAACATGCAAATGCAAAAACAATGTGAACCATATGGATCAATTTGTTGTTGCATTTTCATGTTAAATTTTTATCGGTATCTGGATCATTGTTCATTGGAACGCGAGGTTTGTAGCGCTGCTAACTGCGTTTCACTATTTAAAAGGGCCAATTAAACTTCCTTAACCCTAACGCCATAGTCGTAACCATACCCATATCCATCTCCAATGTGATCGATTAATGGTGCCTTAACCTAAAAATCGTGAAAATTTCATAAAAATGAAGAAAACGCAAAAAATTACAAACCTATACCACAAAAAATAAGTATCTTAGTCAAAATGTATCCAAAACAATAAATTAAATCAACAAAAAGTTAATAAATTCTCCAACTCAAATATTTTTAGGTTATGGATATGGCGAAAAACCAAAAACCAATTGGTTGACTATGGTATGGTTATGGCGTTAGCGTTATGGTATGGCACCATTAATCGATTACATTGATTTCTATAAGGTTGGTGCGATCAGCTGTTTTGTCTGGTTATGGATAAGTCACCATTAATGGGCCCTTAAGACTGGTTTTTCTTCCTATGCCAAACTTTCTTAGTGAATGCGTTATTTTTAAGGTTTCTAAATTTTTTTAAATTTGCAAGTACCCTCGGCGTGGGGTTTTTTCATTTAATATTACTTTTTTATATCATATTTTATTATTTTATTTTCTCTAATGACTATGTGTTTGTCGCTGATTTCACATGCTCGATTCTGTTAGCAACATACTACATATGATATCTCAAATTGAATTTATTGCATAGGCAAAGCGCTGGGTTCTGGAGAAGTCGCACTCACTGGAAAATTTGAAAGTTACTGTTTCTGAATTTGTTGATTACTCTTTGCTCATTACGATTTGTGTCTACCAAAGAGCATAGACCACGATCCGTCAATATTTTAACTTTAAAATTGTTGCTTCTTATTTTATATTTTTCCGTTGTACCTTTAAAAAATATAACGCATCCAACAAGCACCATTCATGTGATTGACGCATATTTCAGTCCGGTTGGTATAGTTTAGTACACACGGATCATATGGCAAAAGTCCTTGTGCTCATGCCATGTTAAAACCCGCAGCGCTGCGCGAGGCAAGCTCATTGTGTTGTTATGCCATTGTAAATTGTATTTAAAATTTTCTTAAAAGTGTGAATGACCCGGTTTTCATACTTTCTGCATTTCTCGTTCATATTGTACGTCAAACATGTGGCAACTACTTTCCACCACACTTGACCGGCAAGAGCTCATTGTAAATGATCCATTACTGATACTTAGCATAGACTCGAATTGACTTGGCAACTTAAGCTGGAGACATTGGTGCTTTATCGGTAACCGTATCGGTAACCTTATAACAGCTGATTCGACCAACCTTATGAGAATCAATGCAATCGATTATTGGTGCCGCTAAGGTCGTAACCGTATCGTAGCCAACTAATTGGGTTTTGGTTTACCGTCGTAACGATAAACAGCTGTATACGTTAGGGATACGGATACGACATACGGCACCAATGACTCCGGCTTTAGCCACAATCACAAATCACACACACAAGATTGCGCATTGCGCATGTAAACAAAAGAGCAGCTGTTTTTTTATGGGCAATTTTTACGTCATTTTCCTTTAGCTCTTGTTTTTCTCTTTCTTTCATTCGCTCAAGCAGTCAAGTGTGACGTAACTGCGCAGAACGAAGCAATTTTGAACTCGTGAATACGCAATCTTCTGTGTGTGATTTGTGAGCCACAATTATACTCCACTTAGCGCATACAATCTGGCATCATAATCAGCTGTTTTCCAGGTTTGAAATTTATTTTTAAATAAATGTCAATTTGTACGAAAAAATGGCAAAATGAAATGGAAACAAACAAATGGCATCTCCAAATGTAAACGCCACTTAGAACTTACATAGAAAATCAAAATTCAACAGACTTCTAAGTCAAGTGTTGCTACGCATTGAGTAATCAGTAACATGCAATGTTCATTTAACAGAACTGTAAGTGACAGTTCTCAAGTCAAGTCAAGTCTATGCTAAGTATCAGTAATGGGCCCTTAAAGGTCTACAAGTAGGATATGTAGCTGCACGCACATACATAGCCACGCTCACCTGATAAAATGCTTGTTCTTGTTTGTTTTTTGTGGATGCTATTTGGCACTGTTGTACTTCTTAGGTCCAAAAAAGTGTAGTAGCTGCTAACGAAAACTGCATAAATTTTTGTTGATAATTGACAAAACGCGTCTTTTCATTTCTCTTTCCAAATTTTTGGACGGGTTATTGCAGTCGACCTCGGAGTCAAACTGTTTTTCGCAGAGTTCTTTTGAACGGGTAGAAAAACTTAGCACCCGTGTTTGTATTCTCAATGCTGGAATAACTACGCGTGCTCAGATACTCCAATTCAAGACTTTTGTATAATTTTCTGTAGGACCCATATAGGTGCACTACATTTTCATACTAAATTCGTTCAAAAAAATTTACCATCACAGCAACCCATATCTGATATTCCGCTCCTTTTTTTGTTTCCCTGCGTCACTTTTCACGACAGCAACCCCGGCAATTTTGACACTTCGTTCAGTGTCAACCGTATGTTCCACGCAGGTTCCACTGGGTTCCACGCTAGTTTGACACTGACCGAAGTGTCAAACTGCAGTGTGTTAGAAAGAGAAAGGGTTTCCATGGCATACATATCAATGGATAAGTTATTAAATATCAATCCAACAATTTTCTAATTATACTCTTTATAAAAATGAACCTCGAACTATTCCCTCGAATACTATAAATTATGCTCTCAAGCTTTGTGTACCACTTATTCAAGCAGGGTTAAAAATCGCGCAAGGCCTTCGGCGCACGATACTCATTATTTCAAGAATATGCGAATCGATATATTTAGCAACAGTTAATTTGAGACATATATTCTAAAATTTGTATTGTATAACTCATATACATACTTTCCGTATGCTGCTGAAGCTGGCTAATTCTGTTCCAGTAACTATAATAATATTTTTGAAAACTTTTTTGAAATGGTCGTTAGCGTATCGCGAGTGCGTATGAAGTGCACCAATGTTACTATTCTCACTTCCTTCGTTCTCCCACTTGCACTTTCCTAGCTTTATAATTTGTAAATATATGTAAACTTTTTTTTTTTGTTAATTAATGTTTCTTCATTTCATATGCTGAATTTGTTGCTATTTTGCACAACCTCTTGTTTATTTTGTATTGGTTTTCAAATATATGTTTAATTGCATTTTAATATATGTGACCCGGTCTATGAAAAGGTGGCTTATGACTAAAAAAACAGCAGTTTCTCGCAATTTCTTTTTTGAGTCATAAGCCACCTTTTCATAGACCGGGTCACATATGTATATATACACATTAAACACACTTTACTTTAACAGCATATCTGCGCATTGAACACAGCATTACTTTACATGTTAACGACAGCCGCATTCATGCAAATATGCTGTACCGGTCATGTTAATTCATACGCTCAAATGCTGTTTGCGGTACATCACATATGAATGTATGTATATCTTATCTAAAAATTTTTAGACACTTTCTATTGTACATAAATATATATATTTATATTTACTTGAATAAAAATAGTAAACACAGTATATTTTTCTTAAAGTTATAAACAGAATTAATAATTAGTAGTTTAATAAATGTTTTTAATTATTTGTTTTTGTAATAGTTAGTTGAAAATAAAAGTTTAAAATTTGTATGAAATAAAAGTTTTGTAATGTTTGCACATGAATTTTTTATATTAATGATTTGTTTAAATTTTTGTTGATTTCTTGCAAACATTTTATTATTTGCGTTTTTTACAAGCACTGTAAAGTTTTTATTAGTGCATACAGCTTTTATATGTTTTTCCTTTACTACTCATATAAGTATATATTTTAAATTAATTTTTGTTTTGTATCCCTTAATTTTTTTTTTTTTTTTGTAATATTTAAGTAGTTATACAATATTAGTATTAATTTAGTAGTAACTGTTTCTTTTTTGTTTTTAAATACTTACATACATTAATTGTTTATCAACATACACTTATTAGTACGAGTACGGCTTTTAAATTTTTCTTTTCTATTTTTAATAAATATTATATATATATATTTTTTTTAAATATATGTATGTATGTGAACAGCTAGGCAAAGCATGAGAGTCAAATGGTTTCTAAAAAAATATGTTAAAAAAAAAAATTTTCTAATAAAGCAGTTGACTGCCTGCTTTAATATTTATTTATTAATTTTCATTTACTTTGCGCCTAGCACAACGCTGGCCAACCCAATGCTTAAATTGCTTTTTAATGCGCTTTAAAGCGCGCAACAAAACGCGTCAATTTCGTTATAGAACAAAATTAGTTATGTTTATAAAAAACAAGTCTTTGCAGTAAAAATGTTTACTGCAGCAAACAAATTAAAAAAATGTTTTTTTATTTTATTTTTTTTTTTTGTAAATATTAAAATAAAAATATTTAATAAAACAAAAAAATTCTCAACATTAATTTTTTTTTTTAATTTTAAAATTTTATTTTCCAAAAAGCACAATTTGTGTACACCAAATTAACAAAAGAAATAACTTTGAGTCTTCTTGAGCCCTGTGAAGAGTCAAAATATCCCTTTTACATGAAAAATGTCCGTATTATTGTTTTATTTGTAATTTGTTTAATATTTTGAAAAATTGCTAAATTGGCGTTGCTTTGTTTTTTAAGCATTTTTTTTTTAGCAAATGGTTGTACCTCGTAGGCAAAAACGCGTAGTTGGTTTAAATATAACTTATTTATTATAAATATTTTTTTTTTTTATTTAACAAAAAAAAGTTTTAATTTTGTGTAGCATTGCTTACTTTATACTGCCAATTTGGAATTATTATTATTTTTTTTCACAAAACCACACGTTTTTTTAAACATGATTTATTTTGTTTTATATTTTTATTTTTCTAACTCATATATATATTTTTTTTTAATTACTATTTTTTATTAGCCATTAGTATTTTTTGTACGCAGAATTTCTCACTTATTTATTTTCATTTGTAAAATAGTAGCTTTACGACGACTTTTGTTTTTGCATTTTTGTTGCATATCTTTTATTTATTTATTTATTTTTTTTAATTCACAAATATTCATTTGCATTATCAATTGTTTCTGAATGTTACAGTTAGTTTTAAATTAATTTAAGCACGCGCCCTTTATGTTGACCAACACTTTAACATGCATGAGCAAACTAATTACTGTTGTTGTGTTTGTAATAGCTATAACTCACCACTCACATGTAATTATGAATTATGCTTTTTTATAGTTTTATAGGCTTCTTGAAAATATTTTTTGCATAATAATACCAAAATGTTGAAAAAGTAAAGCATAACAGTTTGTATATATGTAAGTAGTCTGTTTTTCACCACATAACATTAACAATATATTTTAAATTACATAAATTGTGTTAAAACTTTTTTTTTAAATAAGATACAAAACAATATTCAAAACCAGATTTGTTCATTTACATTTTCATTTGAGTTTTTTTTTTTGTTGCAAATTTTGTCTCATGGTCTCATATTTTATTTTATACACGCAAATTTGGAATTTCACCACGGCAAATCTTTAATTAAAAATTTTTAAATATTTCATGGTGAAATACCAAATTTATATAAAATATATGATTTCAAATGATTTAGCAGTTTTAAGCGCATTTCCTAGCTTTCAATAGTTTTATTTTGTTGATTCTTGCCATGCTCATTTTAAAAAACGTGTTTTTTTTTTTCAGAAAGTAATTTGGTTTTACCACTTTTTTCGTATTTTTCTTTTTTAATTCATTAGAGGCAGTTAATCCTCATTAAAACTTTTTGCTTGTCTTACAAGTCTTTTATTTCAGCTTTTCATAGTACTGAGTGCGCTCTGCACAAAAGATTTTTAGCGAATTTCTAATTTAACTTAGTAATAAATTAAAAAAATAAGTCATAAGTGGCACGATTTTTAGTGTTACGAGTGGAAAAAAATATTTGGGGGAAAAATGTATGTACGCGAAAAAAATTCAAAAAGTGCCGAACAAAATATTTTATAAAAATTTTAATAGAAAAAAAGCTTGTGAATTAAAAAAAATTTAAACATAAAACAATTAAAAGACAAACACACAAAAAATAAAAACAAAACAAAAAATAAAATGAAAAAAAAAAATAATATAAAATAAATCTAAATTACAAAAATTAAATTAAAAAAATAAGCTAAAGAAGTCTCAAGTGTATCCAGAAAAAAATTATAATAAACTTAACCTCAAACTGGCTTATAAGGACTGTTTTAAACATCAAAAAATAAAAAAATTAAATTAATTTAAACATAAAACAATTAAAAAAAAAAACAAGAATAAAATTTAAACATAAAACAATTAAAAAACAAACGAAAAAAAATTTATAAATAATAATATAAAATAAATCTAAATTAACAAAAAATTTAATTAAAAAAAAAATAAACTAAAGGGTCGAATGTATCCAGAAAAAAAAATTATAATAAACGTAACCTCAAAATGGCTCATAAGTACTGTTTTAAACATAAAAAAATAAAAAATAAAATTAATTTAAATATAAAACAATTAACAAAAAAAAACAAGAATAAAATTTAAACATAAAACAATTAAAAAACCAACAAACAAAAAATAATAATAAAAAAAATCTTATTAACAAAAAATTTAATCTAAAAGATAAATTGAAAAAGTCTCAAATGTATACAGAAAAAAAAATTATAATAAACTTAACCTCAAAATGGCTTATAAGTAAATCGGCTGTTCCTATTAACTCTAACACACCCGGGTCTCGAGAAACTTGAGTAGCTCGATACTCGTTCGTTGCGCAACTACTGAAATGTTTGCTTAAAACTTACAAGCTTTGAATTGCAATCGGCATTGCTCTAATCGAAAAAGCTCGATATGCTCGAGCTCAAGCAAATTTTCGTATAATGAGCATTGAGAAATTGTTATAAACTCGTTGCTCCAATACCCGGGCTGCTCGAAAATGTGCAAACAAAATTGAGCGCTCTTGTTCCTACACACATTTTTGTACTCATATTTTGGTTCTTTTCTTTTTTCTTTTTGTTCTTGTACTCTATTTCGAGGGGAAAAATTGTATTTGCAGAAGAAAAGCTACTTTGAAAGAAAAAAAAAAAAACTTAGTCAATTGGTAATTCAAAAAGTTTCATATTTCCTTTCAATAATTAACGCACATGATAAATGAATATAAATATGAGTATAAATAAAGAAATAAATTTTTAATAAAAAATTATTTTTAATTTTGAAAAAAATAGAATACATAAAAACAATTATAAACAAAATAAACAAAAGTGAAAATTGCATAAAATTATAAATATATTCTAACGAGTCTGTAAAAAACTTTTTTTAATAATATATTGTACATAATAATATATATATAATATATATTTGCATAAACAATATATAAATGCTGCCATAACTGCTTAAGACACAAAATTTTACTGCAAAATATTTACAACTTAAAATTTAATTTTGCTTATTAATACATACATATATATATAAATTGCTTAAAACTAATTTGACAGCAAAAAAAAAGCTAACAAAAATGTTTGCTGCACATTTCACTTAATTTGTTTAACTTATTTCTTAAACATAAAAATAAAGAAAATATATATTTTTTAATATAAAAAATTAAAAATAAAAACAGTTGAGGTGGAATTTTATGGTTTTCTCTTTGTATCAAAAAAAAAAAAAAAAAAAACGGCAAAAACCTAACAATGTGTGCCTTTTTCTGAAACTTTTTTTCAAAATGATTTAATAAATAAAAAAAAAAAACAAATTCAAATAAAAAATAAATGCAAATGGACTTTTAAAAATTACATATTTGTACTTAAGCCGCATTCATTATTCAAGTCCGGTCAAATTTACTGTTTACACTATACGCGTAAATTGAGAAAAACGAGTTAAATGTAAAAATAAATTAAGCCCGGATGTGGACAATGAATCCGCCTTTATAGGGTCCAAACATGAGTGTGTCTGGCGCGCAAGTCATCTGTGCACGTGGTGAGTTGCCGTCAAAATCCAACTTCATTTTATTTTTATGAGTTATACTAAAGTAGTTTCATTAACACGTTAAAACTCACGCTTGACTCAGACTCATCTTGTGTAGACTCTATTACAATTATAAAAATCAGTACTGCTTACATAAGCGCTAATAGTAAACAAACACAAAATATATACAAAAATTGTCAGCTTTATAATTTCATATTTGAAAAAAAAAAATTAAAATAATAATGGTCCGTAGTCATTTTGTTGTGCTAACGGACGCGCTTGCTGTATGGTATAATGTAATGGCGTATGCAATTGCAGGTGTTGTTGCTGCTGCTCTTGTGCTTTCTGTTTGCTTTTCTTTTTCTTGCCCTTACTTTGCACTTTCAATTTTTGCTTGACAATTTTTTCTTGTTGCTTAGCTTTTATGATAGCATCATCACTGAGATGCCATTGTTCGAATTGTTGTGTTAATGCTGTGCCACCAGCACTAATTTGCCGCTTTTGTTGTTGTTGTTTTTTATTGTAAGCATTATAATTATAGCTGTAATTATTGTAATTAAGTTTGTTGGAATTGTAGCAATTATAATGATGATCATCTAAATCTCCATAGCCATTGTAGTAGAAATTCTCAGAATTCATAAAATCATCATCACCACCACCACCACCACCACCACCACCACCACCACCACCACCACCACCACCACCACCACCACCACCACCACCACCACTACCACTAAAATCATCATCCACCTCATAACCGTAAAAATAGCCTTTATCGAATTGTTTTTGTAATCGTCCCTCCAAATGTCAGACTTGTGGTTTATGTCGACCGCCGCACACGCCGCATGATACTCCCAGCCAATGGCAGGCGCGCAGCGGCGGATAACACCAAAGGCAGGGTACGAGCAATGATAATAATGTTAGACCAAGCCAACTGTAAAATAAAAAAGAGTAAATATTTGTAATAAGTGTTTTACGAGATGACGCTGATTTACTATTGTAAACACGTCTTTTCTTATTCACTGGTTTATCGGAAGTGCACTCCTCTTTATTTATTAGGGCTGCCAACTGGAGTTATTACACTATGCGACAAAATCAACTTTTTTTCTGGGTATTGGACCAAACCAACTTTTTTGAGGAGATTGGGGCTTAAGCATAAAAAGTACTATCTCCGTTTTTCGAAGTTAGCCTCCAAAAAATAGATATCGGCTTTCGAAGTTCGAAATTCTACATTTCGAAATTTTATTTTTATCGTCAACGCGTTCAGCAAATTAAAAAAGTAAAAATGTAGTCATGGGCCGCTCTTTTCCCTTATTTGAAGGTTTGAATTCTTTTTTTGAGACATTTAGTAAAACAGCTGTTATACGAGGTGAAAAGTCAGATAGTCCCATGATGGTGGCTACTACTTCATGTCTGCAAATACTCTGCACTGGAATTGCTCGTAGTGTAATTTTTCAAAAAAAGAATTCGGCCATTCAAATAAAAGAAAAAGGCGGCCCACGACCACATTTTTACTTTTTTAATTTGCTGAACGCGTTAACAAAAAAAGTAAAATTTTGAAATGTAGAATTTCGAACTTCGAAAGCCGATATCTATTTTTTGGAGGCCAACTTCGAAAAACGGAGATAGTACTTTGTCTACATAAGCCTCAATCTCTACAAAAAAGTGGGTTGTTTATTTATTTATTTAATTTTATTTTTTCGAAAAGTCAAAAACAACAATGGTTCTTACTGACTAAAACGAATAACTAAGCCTAGCTACAAAACAGAGTTAAGTAAATTAAGAAAAATAGACTTTGGATAAGAAAAATCAAGCATAATAGAATTCGAGATCTCATTAAGTTCACGTAGAGAGCGCGACAATGGAGCATTTTTCGCATAGTTAGTAGATTTATATTTAATATAAAAGGGATTATGAGAACGAAGAGACCTCGTTGGAATAAGAAAATGAATCACGTGCAGTAAAGGGGAGCAATCAATATATCCATTAACAACTCCGAAAATGAAAGACAAGGAAAGGGTTGGACCTTCTGAGCTCTAATGGTTTCAAATTAATTAGCAGTAAGCGGGAATGATAAGAAGGGACTGGGTCTGAGAAATGTAAGGATCTTAGGCAAAATTTTGGGAAGGTCTTTTGTACTCGCTCAATCCTGTCGATTGCAAAGTTGTGATAAGGTCTCCAAATAAATGCAGCATATTCCAGTTTGGAACGAACAAACGATGAGTATAGTAATTTCAAGGTATAGGGATCTGAGAAGTTGGTGCTATTACGCCTAAGGAAGCATACGCCCTTGACATAGTTAATATGGTTATTGAAAGAGAACGAGGAGTCAAAGATAGCCCCTAAGTCTTTAATCTCATCAAGGAAGTGAAGGGGAGTACTCGAGATAGTATATATATTTGGTAAAACATTGCGAATTTTGAAAAATGTGACATGAAAGCACTTGTTGAGATTGAGAGATAGACGAGAATTACGGCACCAAATTGCTAATCTATCTAAGTCTTCTTGGAGACGCTGAGCGTTATCACTATTTTTAATACTGGAGAAAACTTTTAGGTCATCAGCGTAAAGTAAGAACTCCGATGACACAAAACAATTTCCTATATCATTGATGAATAAAATGAAAAGAAGAGGACCTAAGATGCTCCCTTGGGGTACCCCAGAGGTGGCAGTAAAAGAGTTGGAAGATACACCCTCAATAGACCCCATGTTGCGTCTGTTACTTAGGTAGGCGTACAACCACTTGAGAAATACAGAGTGAAAACCGAGGGAAGCGAGTTTACGTAGTAGCATATTGTGAGATACCTTGTCAAAAGCTTTAGAGAAGTCGGTATAAATGCAATCAACTTGACGGCTTGAAGAGAACGCATCAATGCAATATTCACTAAACAAGGCTAAGTTTGTGACGGTAAACCTCCCTACAACAAAGCCATGCTGCTTTAGTAGTAACACATTTTTTGCGGCAAAATACATTTTATCCTTAACAATCCCTTCCAAAAGTTTAGAAATGATAGATAGCTTAGATATTGGCCTATAGTTAGAAGCATCATTCTTTTGCCATTTTTCAAAATTGGGTAATTGTATGCAAGTTTCCAGGCATCTGCAAAGACACCAGAACTAAGAGATTGATTAAACATGGCCAATAGTGGGGCTACAATAGCAGGACAATTTTTGAGGAGATCGGTACTAAGACCATCACGATCAGTCTGAGTAGAGTTTTTCAGACTATTGATACCGTTAATAACGTCGATTGTGGTAAGCCGTAGGTTATTGAAATTCAAGGCTGATTCATGGTCAGAATGACAAACATAGTTTGGTAAAACAACCTCATCAACTGTGAAGTTGGATTGAAAAAATTTGGCAAATAAGTTTGCAATGTCTACGGCGGAGGTAGCAAGTTTATCACCCAGGCAAACAGCAGCACGCACCCCAACACCATTCTTTTTGGATTTGATAAAATGCCAGAAATTTTTGGGATTAAACTTAATATTTGATTCAACCCAAAGTATATATTTATTATACAGAAATTTGTTAAGGCAGTTAAACTTCTTAGATAGTTGGGTATAAAGACCAAAATGGATTTGATCCATGGATTTCAGGAATTTTTTGTGCCACTTATTTCGCTGATTCTTTAGCCTTTTCAGAACATGAGTATACCAGGGAATCTTTTTAATAATTGGAATATTCTTCGAGCAAATACCCAAGACATGTGACGTAAAAATAGTGTAACAATCATTAATATCCCGCCCAAAAAAAGAGCGTTCCAACAAGTGTTTAGGAAACAGGCATCAAGTTTTGGGAAGTCGCAGGACTGAAACTTAAAGGATATTTTGTTGTCTAATTTAAACGCACAAACTCGTAAAATTCGACCTTCAGACACAACGGAACATGATGTCGATCAGCAGGTGAAATAGGAAAAGAACATTCGGATATTGTTGTATTGATATTTGTACTAACGAAGGCGAGATCAAGAATTCTATTGAGCTTGTTAGTAAAACTATTAATTTGAATAAGATCAAGACTTAAGATATTGTCGATACAATAAGATTCAGTCGCCGAAGTAATATTAGTTGGTATCAAATCAAGTTTAGAGTAGCTTCCACACCATGCTACATTGGGAAGATTGAAGTCTCCAAGAACGCATAGGTGATTTCCCGCTAACTTATTATGCACAATATTTACAATGTTATCAGTATGTGCTTTATAAATATCAGACGTACTGCCAGGGGGTATATAAGATCCAATAATATATAACGATCCGTAGGTTGACGAACCGTTGATGCATATACACATTTGATCCAGGATAGTATCAGGATTATTAAATAGATTTCAAAGGACCTGAAGCTACGATGCACAGCAATTAGTATACCGCCTCCTAACGAACGGCCTGTTTTATCAGCATCCCGGTCCTTGCGAAAAACGTTGAATAATTTAGAGTCAAAAACTGCATAATCATAAAAATCTGGATTAAGCCAGGTTTCGATTAAAACAAAAACATCAAAATCCAAGCTCGAACTAAAGGTACGGACTGCAACGCATGCCACCCATATTTTGAAAATAAATCTTTAAGTCCTTATGAACGCGATGGTCACCTAATTGCTAAACCTCCTTGTTTACAGGAACTGATCTTCGACGATTGCGAAAGGCTGTAGAGTCACGTCAGCCGGACAAAGCGCTGGATTTATAACGCTGTTCAAAAGGGAGGGCGGGACTCCAAGTTTAAAGTTAATTTTCTTGAGCTTGTCTGTTTCGGCATCCTTTTTAATCAAACGGAAACAAACAATTTGACTGGCGTCAATTTTAGCGTTTTTAGCTACATAAGCAATTAGACTGATGGCTTAAAGGATGAGAGATGGATCCATTTCTTCGCAGTTACTACCGCAAGTTCAGTATTGGAGTTCTCACAAATTATCACGCCAATGGTACCCATGCGGTTTTTCGGCCTGCCATTAGGGGCGGGTTTTGGATTTAATGCATCAGAAACATTATCAACCGCGGCAGACAAAGAATTGGACGATTGGCGAATATTAGTTGAAAGCGTAGTTTTCACCGTTGCAGATGGGTTATTCCCAGTATTAACCGGACTTTTAAAATTTTTTCAGGTTATTGTGCTTGTTTCTACGTACATTAGTCCATTGTGCGAAAGAGCTATTATTGACGTTAGCTGCGTCGCTAAGAGGGTTAGATGCAGCTAATTCAGTAGAGTTCACAGGTAACGCGACAGTTGAGACAGTCGCAGCAGAGATGTTGACAGAGTCCGTGGCAGCAGCAACGACAGCATATGAAAGAGGGCCAATAGGCGAGGTGAGCAACGATGGCGAGAAAATAGTTGATATTTTATCAGTAGCATTGACATCTACAGAAGCGAGAGCGTGTTTATCACTCCTAGATGAAGATATGTGCGTAGGTACGACTGATATAGGCAAATCTCTGGCAGCGGCATCAGTCGAGCCAAGAGAATTTGTAGCACTAATAGATGTATTGGCATGTGGGAGTACATTGGTACAAGAACAATTTTTGCATTTGCGAATTACTTCTATTTCTTTGCGATAGCGAGGAGACAGCTAAACGTAAGTCATCAACGCAAAGCTTACTATGCACGGAGCGAACTTCAGCAAGAATCGACTCTGATTGGACAGTAAGTGAGTTAATGTCGTCGCGAAGAGAATTAACGACAGCAACAAGTTTGTTGTTTTCCTCTTTAAGAGCGGCGATTTCATCAATAGCATCTCTATTAATGTCGGCATTGCCTATTGATGGTTGAGCAGAAATGTTGTTGGTGTTTGTAGGAACAACCGCAACGGCAGCACTATTAAAGTTAGAATCATCCAAATTGATGGCGAGTGGTGGTGAGCGGAGAGAATTTCGACGGGCATTAACACAGCCACAACAAATGAAATCTTGACCGCTCTTGAGTAGATAATTAAGATCAGCTGGGCGGATTTTAACACATTCTAGGTGGTAGAGTTCATTGCACTTGGCATACTGCACTTTCGAATGCGTTCTCTCAACCTTATTCGCACACAAACATGGCATTGTTGGTTGGGAGTATTTATTTAATTTTTAATTATTAATTATTAAATTTATATAATCACTATCCCATTAATAATTATCATATATTTTTAATATAAGATTTTAAGAGTCACTATCTCATTAGAACACATGTAGGCAAAAAATGTAAATAAAAACTATTTGCAAAATCACAGATGTAAAAGAGCAAATAAAAACACGTCCACGATGAACGACAGTTCTACACTGGGTTTGGTCCAATACCCAGCCGGCTATTGCACAGTGTTATAATACTAGGCCCATAATATACGAAACTTATACTATTAACTAGTATAAGAGTTTTCAGCTCGGCCAATCTGACAAACCACGATCATAGCTATCTCGACCGCTTAGGTTTAATTTATTTCCAAAGGGTCCTGCAACGTGTTGTTCTGACGTAGGTAGAACTGTTATCTTAACTGAACCAAGTTCGATTACGACGAGCCTCCACCATGCCGTGATATGGCAATTGCGTTAACTGAAAATGTTCAATGTTTCAAATATCGATCATTTCCTAATACCTTGTGAACTACATAAGGACCTTTGTATCGAGGCACTAATTTTTTATTGGCCCCTAAAGTCGTATCAACGAAGTATACTACCTCGTAGTCTCACAATCTTCTGTAGTTTGCCGTCACAAGCCGTAATATTGTCGGGTTTTCAAAGCATCAAAGCAAAGAGGCAGGTTCTCGTATGGAAGTTAAATTTCGTTCAGCATCTGGTTGTAATTTCAGTATACTCATCACAAGATGATAGCATACTCGGCATCAATAACTTTTTACACCAATCGGAACTTTTACTAACATCGTCTTAAGGAATCTGTTCGCTCCACTGAAGGCAAACGGGCGCCTGAGGAGATACGACGGCAACCTTCACGTGACCAATATATATTTCCTTTAGATTGTAAGTTTCTGAATTCTAAAGATGCACTATAAAAGTGTGTGTGCTTTTGTGAGACCACGAAAGCGCTCTGGACCATAGAATGCTGCTTTAGCATGCTCCTAGGCTAGGTAGTCTGCAATCCATCCGTCAACCAGACCTCTGACTGAAGTTCAGGATATGGATGCCCTGTTTCCCAAAGAGTTCTGTCCACAGTGGACAACTCAAAGTTACGTGAGAATCTAAAATACTATCCTTTGATCTGTTTGAATGACCTGAATTTAAAACGCAAACTTCCTGCTACACCTTTTCCAGTTTAAGTTCAGAAATTTACAACTCAATTACAGAAAATTGTAATTCAGGTACAGAAAATTACAATTAAAGTTCAGAAATTTACAATTCAAGTTCAGAAAATTACAATTCAAGTTCAGAAAATCCAATTTAAATTCAGAAAATTACAATTCAAGTTCAGAATTTCCATTTCAAGTTCAGAAAATTACAATTCAAGTTCAGAAAACTACAATTCAAGTTCAGAAAATTGCATTTCAAGTTCAGAAAATTACAATTCAAATTTAGAAAATTATAAGTAGGGTGTTATTTTTCAAAAGTTATTCCAATTCATACTACGTATTGTAATACTTAAATGTTATTTGCGGAAGTGTTGATGCTTCCTTGCCAATGTTGGCTTGGATATACTGTACCCCAAGTTGTCTCCAAGGCGCGTACATCCCTAGCTAAGAAATCAAACGAGCTAAGAATCAAAACGCTTGTGAACTTTAGAATATAGCTGAATGTCCTTGTAACTGACCTCTTATGAGAGGGGGAGAGAGAAGAGAGGAAGCGGTTTTTTTCGCTATCTCCTTCATGTGAGCAAACTTGATTTAAGTGAGTTAAGAAGTCCAATGCTTTCTTTACAGATAGTAGGCCTTCATATCCTTGAATCAGATTATTAGCGTTAACATTTACCATGTTATATACTTTAATTGCCATTGCGTGAAAGAAAAAATTCTTGACAAACTTTCTGAACTTGAATTTTATTTTCTGAACTTGAATCGTAATTTTCTGAACTTGCATTGTAATTTTCTGAACATAAATGTATTTTTCTGAACTTGAATTGTAATTGGTAAGATATCTAGCAAATATTAGAATGCCGGCTTGTTTACCCTGTAATATTGGCGAAAGCTAATTGAAAAAAATATAACTTGTTATTCAAAAGTGCTGAAAATAGTAATCTTTAGCTTACAGTGGATCATTTAGCTTCAAAGGGTTAGAACTGTCCCTTAATTGCCTCCGAATCGCTTTCACATTTATATTCTCCTCGCGCTCAATCAATACCAACCTAAGTGCAATACCAAACACTATTTTATAAATTTTTTATCTCTGTTTTTGTTGTATTTTAAGAAAATATATGCTTGTTTACAAAATTTACACATTTGCAAGTAAATTATTTGTTCACTGCTAGTTCACAATAGAGCATTAGCTGTTTCGAAGTGAACTTTTGTTCGCCCGAAATTGCCGATAGGCGGAAAAGTTCAGCCGAACAAAAAAAGTGAAGGCGAACACTTTTCCGCGTGAACTTCGCGATAAGGGTGATTATGTTTTATCAATGCAAAAAATTGCAAACAACAGCTCAATACGAGATAATGACTTAGTCGAATTCATAATTGAAGGGCTACAGAACAAAAGTGCGTGCGTGTCTGTACTATACAATACAAATACTCTCCAGAAACTGAAAAAAGCAATACCCAAGTATGAGAAACTCATAGGGAACGTGAGCGGCGGTCAAGCAGCAAAACCCGAACGCGGTTAACAACAACTAGATAGGTGCTATAACTGTTCTGCGTACGGTCACTTCTCAGCCGACTGCAAAAAGCCGAAGAGTCAAAGAGGTTCCTGTTTCAATTGCGGCGATTCAAACCACTTATTCGGAAATTGCCCGAAAAAAGCGGTTGGAGCAGTTTTTGAGGACGGTCATTGGGACGAAGTAGATTGCAAAGGATCGGTAAGTGTTGTTTTGAACGGATCTTTCAGAACATGCCCACAATTTAGTTTACTTTCTTGCATGTTCGATACGGGTAGCCCTACTAATTTTATTAGTCGATCCCTCGTTAAAGGTGAGCAAATCGAAAAGAGGCCGAATAATTTTAGAGCGATAGGCAATACGAAATTGAAGTGCTGTGGTCAGATAAGACTAGCTACAAAATTAAATAATATCACTAAGTGTTTGAGTTTTCATATTTTGGAGGATGGCGCTATGCCATATCCAGTTATACTAGGGAGGGATTTTTTACGTTCATTTGAATATATCTTTGTACAAAATCTAAAGAAAATAAAATTGAATTAAATTCTGACATGAATAAAAACGGTGGGCAGACTTCTGAAATTAACGATAAACAGCCGGGTAATATTCCAGTAGATATCAGTTTTCAGGAAATTTTCAGTATCGAAACGGTCGGAAACGAAATGGATGTTAACCCAACATTGACTTTTAATTTGAAAGAAAAAATTCGACAAATGATAACGCAAACATATTCAAATAATACGTCCGGTAGATCGGTAGAAGTTGACTATAAGGCGCATATTCATTTAACTTCCGAAACTCCTGTATCGTGCTCTCCAAGGCGTCTCTCCTTCACGGAGAAAGCTAAGGCAGAAAAAATTATCAATGAACTTTTAGATCAAAAAATTATTAGACACAGTAACTCTCCATACTCCTCCCCAATTGTGCTGGCAAAAAAGAAATCAGGGGAAATAAAAATGTGTATTGATTACAGAAATTTAAACAAGTTGATAGTGAAAGATAATTACCCACTACCATTAATCGCCTTTAATATTTAGAAGGTAAAAAAGTGTTTAGTTTACTAGACCTGAAAACAGGGTTTTACCAAGTTAAAATGAGTGAACAATCAATTAAGTATACATTCTTCGTTGTTCCGAATGGACAGTAGGAATTTTTGCGAATGCCATTTGGCCTTACAAATGGGCCAGCTATATTCCAGCGATTTATAAACCAGGTTTTTAAGGAATTTGTAGCTAAAAATGAAATAATCGTGTATATGGACGATATATTAATTGCGAACACAACTATAGAAGAGCATATTGAGTTACTTAAAAGGGTATTGACACGTTCAAGAGAGTATAGTCTTGAATTGAAAATACAGAAATGCAAGTTTGCATATTACGAAATAGAATATTTAGGGCATCGTGTATCAGGTGATGGAATAAAGCCATCTGATAGTCACATAAAAGCCATTTCTGAGTATCCCTGCCCAAAGAATCAAAAGGACGTACAATCCTTTCTCGGCTTGTGTTCATACTTCAGAAAGTTCGTAAAATCATTTTCAATTATCGCAAATCCGTTCTACGAACTGGTAAAGAAGGACGCAAAATTCCAATTTGATGCAGAGTGTAGGACATCATTTGAAGATCTCAAATCAAAGTTAACATCATGCCCGATATTATCAATTTATAGTCCAAAGAAGGAAACTGAATTACATTGCGATGCTAGCGCTATCGGGTATGACGCCATATTGCTACAAAAGCAGGACGACAAAGTCTTTCACCCTATTGCTTATTTCTCAAAGCGAACTAACGAAGCCGAGTCACGTTACCATAGCTTTGAATTAGAAACCCTTGCAATAATAAATGCCTTGCGCTGCTTCAGAATATACTTAGAGAGCATTAAATTTGAAATTGTTACAGATTGCAATTCCCTTGCACTGACCTTAAATAAAAAAACGATAAACAGCCGGATAGCTTGGTGGGCATTAGAATTGGAAAATTTCGATTATACCATACAGCATCGAAGCGGTGCGAAAATGGCTCACGTGGATGCACTGAGTAGATGCCAAACACATTCCGAAAAAGTTGTAGCAATGGTCGACAGCGAGGATATAGACTTTAGATTGCAGGCGGCACAAGACGTGACAATAAAATTGCGAACTGAAAAGTCAGTTAGAAAAAGCAGATAACAACAAATTCGAAATGCTTAATGGGATCATATACAAAAAGAATGAGGGCAGCCCTTTATTCTATGTACCGCAAGAGATGGAGGAGGAAGTAATAAGAACGACCCAAGAGCATATTGGCCACTTAGGAGTAGATAAGTGTTATAAAAAAAAAAGAAAATTATTGGTTCCCGGATATGGAAAACAAAATAAACAAATTTACAAAAAACTGCATACGATGCATAATGTATTCTCCGCCCCTAAAACCAAACGAACGGACACTACATAACATACCCAAAGAGCCTACCCCATTACACACAATCCACATAGACCACCTAGGACCCTTACCATCCTGACAGTCCAAACGTAAGCATATTTTGGTTATAATAGATAGTTTCACAAAGTATGTGAAGTTGTACCCAGTCCTTACAACAAGTACAAAGGAAGTTAACGCATCACTAAACAAGTACTTTGAATATTATAGCCGCCCGGTTAGATGTATTACAGATAGGGGTAGTTGCTTCACATCTAAAGATTTTTCTGTGTTTATGGAAAGTAAAAATATACAGCACATAAAAGTTGCTGTAAACTCGCCTCAGGCAAATGGGCAGGTCGAGAGGGTCAACCGAACACTAGTAGGTATGCTAGCAAAATTTAGTGAATCAATACAACATGCTGAATGGGTTAAACATATAACGAAAATTGAATTTGCTCTTAATAACACAGTTAACAGGGCCATAGGTATGACACCCAGCAAAGCACTAATTGGAGTGAATCAGCGAGGTCCTTTAGCCGACAAACTGACTGAATATCTGGAAGATTGCCTTCCAAAAAGGGGGAGGGGAGATATGGAAAAGTTACGTGATATTGCAAAGCAAAATATAGAAACGTTGCAAAATTACGACCTAAAGCAAAGCGAGCTGAAGAATAAAAAAGTTAATAAATTTAAAATAGGCGATTTTGTGGTAATTAAGAACGTAGACAATACGATAGGTACGAACAAAAAGCTTGTGCCTAAGTTTAAACGGCCTTATACGATATATAAAATTCTAGCGAACGACCGGTACGTTATCCGAGACATCGAGGACTTTCAGATTACCCAGATACCTTACGATGGGGTCCACCGGCGGCCACCGTGGTGTGATGGTAGCGTGCTCCGTCTACCACACCGTATGCCCTGGGTTCGCACCCCGGGCAAAGCAACATCAAAATTTTAGAAATAAGGTTTTTAAATTAGAAGAAAATTTTTCTAAGCGGGGTCGCCCCTCGGCAGTGTTTGGCAAGCGCTCCGCGTGTATTTCTGCCATGAAAAGCTCTCAGTGAAAACTCATCTGCCTTGCAGATGCCGTTCGGAGTCGGCTTAAACATGTAGGTCCCGTCCGGCCAATTTGTAGGGAAAATCAAGAGGAGCACGACGCAAATTGGAAGAGAAGCTCGGCCTTAGATCTCTTCGGAGGTTATCGCGCCTTACATTTATTTTTATTTTTTACGATTGGGTCGTGGAAGCTTGTAACATTAGGCTGTGGAAGACTAGTTCTGAACATCAAAACAGCACTTAACTCTTCTTTTATCATATAAGATTTTGTAATTAAAAACATTTAAAACTTCTTTTATCACATAAGTTATAGTATATTAAAACATTTAATATAATCTGACCGAGGGCGGTCACTTTTGGTCAGGTTGGCCGAGCTAGCTGTAGTATATGTAATGTATTGTAAATTACGATTAGCATATTCTATTACGATTCGTGATAGAATATGCTATTGTGAACAACAAAAAATGAAGAGATTGAATACACACCGAATAAAGAATCAATTGATACATAGCAACCGACGTAGAAGGTTTTATTACTAAAAATTGTAATTTTCTGAACTTAAATTTGAATTTCTGAACTTGAATTGTAACTTTCTGAATTTGAATTGTAAATTTCTGAATTTAAAATGGAATTTCTGAACTTGAATTAGAAATTCTGAACTTTTATTGTAATTCTCTGAACTTGAATTGTAATTTTCTAAACTTGAATTGAAATTTCCCGCCTATTCACTTACCGTTTAGTGCAGCCCGCTTCGTTGACACACTGACATGGATGTTGTGGCGTTTCACCTTCAGCATCCCTCATACAATGATAAAGCATACAGCGTGCACAACCCATACCCGACATACACTCAAATGCCGAACGAAAACGATCCGGTGCAAATTCACAAGCACCCTTCCGATTCCATTCGTCATTGTATAATTCATGACAATAGCGGCAACGTGCACGTTGACCCTTCTTAAGTATATCCACATTGCTGAAGGGATCTTTGAGTATCATACCAGCGCCAATGGGTGACGACTGAGCGGCAGCAAGTGCTTGAGCAGCTTCCAATGCATTACGTTTCTTTAGCGCACTTATCGATTCACGACGAGCATTAAGTACTTGCGCGCCAGCTGGTTGATCAACAACTGGGTAATTATAATCATGCACCTATTTAGTTGAAATTAAAAGAAAATGTTGAAATAAGAAAAACAAATGACAAGCAAAAGAGTAAAGTAGAAAATGTAGTTGAAAAAAGAGAAATTAAAACTTTGCGTGGATTGCAAAAACAAATATTCAAGTCTTTACCGCTGTCAGTTGGACGTAAGAGTAATTCTCGCTAGTCGCAATGGCTGTTGGTAACGGCGGTGTTGATGTGTCAAACTGACCCGATGAGACTGTGGTGATTGGTGGCGATATGATGGCACCACTAACATTGGTCGTAGTTATAACGTTGCTATTATTATTGTAATTACCACCAACACAAGTAGAAGTGCTTGTGCCGATTGCAGCGGATAGTGATGGTGGTGGTGGTGGTGTTTGCAGGGAGCATGACTTCTCGTGCGATATGTAATGAATGGTCGCTTTAGGATGTTGTGTGACATTACCACCACCATCACTGGATTTATTTAAATCGCTTTTATTGCTGATGCGTTCACCGCGATCGAGACTAATACTTTCTGTTTTGTTAGGTAATAAAGAGAGAGATATGGATATTTATTTAAAGCCCCGTTATAAAAGTAGTTTTTCATATAGATGCGTTTAACTCAATTTTATGCAGTATGAGTAGACGAGCCGGACCTGTGCGCATCTTGCGCAACCAATATAAAAGTCTCTTATCAAATATCACCAGAAATCAGCTTGCGCTGCCATCTGGCTTATGGTACCAACTGCCGGTAATGCAGTGCAAATATTCACAATAGTGCCATAGTACAAGTAAATTTCTTTGTGTGCTCAAAATCGTTTATTTTTAACAAATTATTTTAATAAAATATAGCTAAACAAAAGCACTACGACCAAAATTGCCCAAAGCTCGCTTATAGCCCGAATCTCCATCTTTACAACCAAAACGTTATTTATAGAATTGGATTCCAAATAAGAGCGAAAAAGGGACCCGTACATAAAAACAGCAATTAGAAATAATATATATGTTTGTATGTATTTTTATGGTGAACGGTAGATTGAGCGACACTGGCGCCAGCTGACATGAAAAAGTAGCCAACTTGCAACTTTTGTTGCAAGCAAAGCATAAGAAGCATTTGACATTTGCTTTTGCAAAGGGTGCTGGCACACTTTGCAAGTGAAATTATTTTTCCCAAACGGTGGTAACTTTTCTAACATTTTTCGCAATTAAAAACTGTAATGTAACAAATGGATGCAACACAAAAAATGTTAGCGAGTATTTTTGTTGTATTGGGAAAATGTTTATAACAGTGCTTCGCAATAGTTTGTGAAATAAACTTCAATTGCAAAGTCTGAAGTTCTTCCATATTATAAGCGCGACATCTTTGTTTTTTTGTGGCGACGTTACTGGAATGCATAAGCTTGTGTTAAACGCATCTACATATATGAAAAATTTAACTATGCCGCGACCTTTACATCAAATGTCTAAAGGGCCCATTACTCATACTTAGCATAGACTTGACCTGACTTGAGAACTGTCACTTACAGTTCTGCTAAATGAACAATGCATGTTACTGATTACTCAAAACTTAGCAACACTTAACTTGACTTAGAAGTCTGTTGAATTTTGATTTTCTATATAAGTTCTAAGTGACGTTTACATTTTGAGATGTCATTTGTTTGTTTCCATTTCATTTTGACTTTTTGTCATACAAATTGACATTTACTGATTGTTTTAAACAATTTTTACACTTGATATTAGAGAAAAATTGTAAGTTTACAAACGGCGATGGTTACTAGGACATGTTTCTGAATTTCACTTCTTCATCAGCTAGCTTTTCGGGAGCTGAGCGTTGAACTCGAGTCTCCAACATTCATATCAGTGCAAGCCTTTTTTTAGCTGCTACGCCATATGAATGTTCCGTTGTTCGCTGTACAATTGGTCTCTAAGAGTTGCCTTTTTTGTTTATATTCCTTTTGATCACCATGTAGGCACATACACTCTGTATGTAGTTTATTCCTAATGGTGTGGATATGATTTTTAGGCGTGCTTTTGAAAGCTTAGTAACATTTGTTCGGATTTTTACAGTATTTGTTTTTAATACTTCCGCTGTTACTATTATATCAATATGATCATATTTATTTAATTAGCGAGCTTTGCTCATATTGCTTTATACAATGGTTTTTGTAATTGATATTAGAGAAAAATTGTAAGTTTACAAACGGCGATGGTTACTAGGACATGTTTCTGAATTTCACTTCTTCATCAGCTAGCTTTTCGGGAGCTGAGCGTTGAACTCGAGTCTCCAACATTCATATCAGTGCAAGCCTTTTTTAGCTGCTACGCCATATGAATGTTCCGTTGTTCGCTGTACAATTGGTCTCTAAGAGTTGCCTTTTTTGTTTATATTCCTTTTGATCACCATGTAGGCACATACACTCTGTATGTAGTTTATTCCTAATGGTGTGGATATGATTTTTAGGCGTGCTTTTGAAAGCTTAGTAACATTTGTTCGGATTTTTACAGTATTTGTTTTTAATACTTCCGCTGTTACTATTATATCAATATGATCATATTTATTTAATTAGCGAGCTTTGCTCATATTGCTTTATACAATGGTTTTTGTAATTGATATTAGAGAAAAATTGTAAGTTTACAAACGGCAATTACAAAAACCATTGTATAAAGCAATATGAGCAAAGCTCGCTAATTAAATAAATATGATCAATTTTTACACTCATAAATTAATTGTAGTATTCAAAATTAACTTTGTTTAAAAACTACCACCTTTTTAGCAAATATTTCACAATAAAACGCCAGCTGGAAAACAACTGATTATGATGCCAGATTGTATGCGCTAAGTGGAGTATAATCGTGGCTAAGTTACCAAGTTACGCCAAGTCAAGTCCATGCTAAGTATCAGTAATGGGCCCTTAAGAATAGTTTTCATTTTTATTTAAGTACGTACTGTGACTTTTTTCACTGCCTTCTGGACTGGAATATGACTTCTGTATGCATTCGGCTTCGATAGGTAACTCTAAGGTCTGTAAAGGGAAAAACGAACATTTATTACACGAATTGACCATAACCACTTTTTTTGTCGACTGGTATTTGGCACACTGTGGAATTTTAAGGGAATTTGGCTCAGAATTAATAAAACTCCCAACGAATAAATTATGGCGTATTATAAGGGGTAAATTATGTATAAGGCAACACAAAGCAACAAAACATTTTTTATAGGGCAGTGTTATAGATGTTGATGGTCCTTTGCCGGATATAGATCGGGTACCTTCGGGGAGTGTGTTTAGGTTACAACAACATCTTTATAATGCCTTTTTTAACTTCTGCGGGTGTGATGGTAATGAGCGGCTCGCATTATTGATATATTATATGCTGAATGTGAGTGCCTGCCATCGTATGGCTCAACTTCAAATGAGCTTGTAATCGGGGTTACAATCACAAGGTCTATCTAAACCCTTTTCCCTCGTATGGTAACCGGTTGCACGCCATTCTAATCTTAGCATAAATAATTCGCTGCATCATGTTCTGACCCTTGGGGCACCATCAGATACATAATGCAATTCGAAAATTAAGTGCTGTAAACAAACTTTATGCACCAACATAACCTGCATCACAATTAAGGGATGTGATTACAACATTTTCGTCACATCGAATCTAAATATCCGTTCGCGTCTACTACTTAAATTCGCAGCTACTAATCACATTTATACTAACTCCGATGGCCGGTGATTTATCCATGTTCATGGTCCTATACCGTTCAGAGGTGATGGAATTTGCTGCTCGCTGTATGTGGTAGGAGTTTGGGCAGGTCGCCAGATGCTAAGGTAAGCATTGGCTGTCATTCAACGCAGTTTATAAGTACTGCGCTGACGATGGAAATGTCTGGCAAGCTGTAACAGTTTCCTGCAGTTCGAGTGGGGCATCGTCATATACGGTGCAGAAAGTCGTATTGACTAGTTTCCAGTCTCAGCTGGCACGCTGGAATGTAAGAGCTTGTTGTTGTTGTAGCGATAAGGTTTCTCCCCGAAGGCTTTGGGGAGGTTATCGATGTGATGGTCCTTTGCCGGATACAGATCCGGTACGCTCCGGTAAAACAGCAGCATTTAGGTGCTAGCCCGACCATCTCGGGAACGATTTATGTGGCCACATTAAACCTTCAGGCCATACCTCCCGTCCCACCACCAATTTAAATGAGGAGCTTGGGTCGCCAGAGCCTCGTCTATTAGGGTTTGGAGAAGCTATATATTGCGCTGGCAACCTGAAGGGTTGCGCTACACAGCCCCTTGAATCTGGTATTTTAGTCGCCTCTTACGACAGGCATACCTGCCGCGGGTATATTCTGACCCCCTAACCCGCCGGGGGTCTTGGCCTGCGTTTAAACCGCCAAGAATAAACACCACACTAGCGTATAGTAGGCTGCAGGAGGAATATATATTGTAACGAATTTACTGCAATTCCCCTTATTTGCAATCTTCTGCCAACGTTCGTATCTCTAAACTGTTGAATAAATAACTCCAATATTGAATAATGGAAAAATGGCCTTTATTAAAGTACTTCACAATAACACTTATACTTTGCAACGAATAGCTTGCTTAATAACCAAACTGATAGCTTAAATGAAACTGATCTATTGCCCGACAGATAGGGTGTTAACTGAAACTGCTTCTAGCGCCTCTACCGCTGGTGCTTTTATACTCTGTGATTTCCTCGTGGCATCTTCTAGGCGCTTCCAAAATTTACTTAGTTACCGCCATATAATTATAACTACAGATGCACGTATATAGCCTCTCATATGCGTGTATTTGTGAGCGACACTTCCACAATTACAATTGCATACTTTTGGGAGCATCTCAGATAAGATATCTGCATTTGTTTGTGCATCTCTTCTCTGCTGCGTGTACGTACATATGTGTAGACATAATGATTTATTCGTTTACGTACATACAAGTGTAGCAGCTTGCTTCATTGTTGTTGTGGCTTTATTTACTTAATATCAGATTAGTGATGGGGGTATCACTTAGAGCCACTAATATTCGTCACAATATATTTCTTTTGGTCTAGGTTAAAATCACCCGACCGGACAGTTATGCCTTGAATTTCTCAGGTTTTGTCCCTGTGGCTGATTAGGGTTGAAATAGACAGTATAGCAGGGATGATGAGTGATAAAATCGAGACCTCCATTATTACACCTTGCGTAATCTTTTCATGGATGTTGTAGCCATCGCAAGTTGGAATATTCGATTGATTGTTGGCTTTGTCACTTTGGCGCGGATGGCTTAGAATATACACGCGGCAGGTATGCCTGTCATAAGAGGCGACTAAAATACCCAATTTCTTCAAGGGGTTGTGTAGCGTAACCCTTTCAAGGGGCTGCCAGCGGAATATATAGCTTCTCCAACACAATTGTCAACCTCACCTACCCGTGGCGAATCCTATTTCTTTAAGTGCCGAGGCTCTGGCGACCCAAAATTTCTCATGGATCTAGGGCATGAGAGCGTGGTATGGCCTAGAAGATTTCATGTGGTCATCTTTAATTTTTCATTGTAATCTTTCCCGAGATGGTCGGGCTAGAACCATCAACATAGATAACACCCGAGGCCTTTGGGGAGTGTCCCTATCGCTACAACAGAAACAACAACAGGAACAACGGGCAGTTGTGTGGCCTGCTGAGCAGCGTTGCGGAGGGGTACGCTTAAGCGTAAATCGTGGGACGTCCTTGGACGCGAACAGAGTCGCTCCGGTACATAGAACTGGCTGTTGTGGAAAGCGCTGAATTCGGAATCATATGCGTCAATGATAATAAATGTAAGAGTGTTTCTAGCCAGTTCAAGATTATATTATTTTTGTTTTAATATAAACTGTAAAGAAAAAACATTTAATGGCATATTACGATGGTACCATTTCCAAATCCGCCACGTTATCATCGTCAGCAAATTTCGTTATGTTATCAAAGGTTTCACCGATATTCGAACCAGGGATGATTCGGTGAAACTGCAGTAGCCTTAACCTTGAATTACCCATAATTCAAGAACAACAAATCAGTTCTATAACCACAAAAATGTTTATGGCTAAGTATTGTGTATAGTTTTTATTCACTTCACTACAGTTATTTGCCGTCGAGTCTTTGGATTTTGAGACAAATTTCCCCGAGATTGCTAACTATACATCGGCTACCACATTCGTAGCATCCAATATTTTTGGTTAATATTTTTTGTTTCAAAATTTCATTTTAATAAAACTTCCAATATTAACTCACCATAAAGACTTCGTCTTCGCCTACCGAATCGTATTTTGTGAGTGGCGGACATATTATTGATGGATTTGATTTAGCCAGACCTACAAAAAACAGGATGTGATAATTAATTGATTTTGATTTGAATTTTTGATTCGCTTATTAATTTTTATTTTTGTACGACATAATAAGTTACTTTATAGAATATATTCTGCATTTAAGATAACATTCTACAGATTAATCCAAGATAAAATTACACCATTTCCAGTTGTAAATGAGAAAGCGTCATATGGAAATGAGAATAGTCAATTGTAGATGCGAAAGCGTCACTTCGATATGAGAATAGTCACTTGTAAATGAGAAAACTGTAAATGAAATTTCCAAAGCGTCAATTGTAATTGAGAATAGTCAGTTGTAAATGAGAATAGTGAATTGTAAATGCGAAAGCGTTATTTGGAAATGAGAATTGTCAATTGTAAATGCGAAAGCGTCACATGGAAATGAGATTAGTCAATTGTAAATGCGAAAGCGTCATTTTGAAATGCGAATAGTCACTTGTAAATGAGATGTCGTCATTTGAAAATTAGAAAACGTCAGATGTAATTTCGAAAGCGTCAGTTGTAAATGCGAATAGTCAATTGTAAATGACAAAGCGTCATATGGAAATGAGAATAGTCACTTGTAAATGAGAAAGCATCAAATGAAAATGCAAAAGCGTCATTTGTCATTGAAAATACGCACTCAGTTATAAATGAGAAAGTATCACTTGAAAATGCGAAAGCGTCATATGGAAATGAGAATAGTCACTTGCAAATGAGAAAACAGATCGAAACTAATAAGCAATAACTTAAAACCGTGGTTAGCTTTTAGGATGGTATTTAACCAGTACCAACTTACTTCACTAAAATAACACTAGGTATTAATAACGCTTGGTTGATTATTCCCATTATGTCCCACAGACTTTGGACTACTTATTTATACTTTTACATAAATCACTTTATATTATACTTTTACATAAACCACTTTACGATTAGAAAGTGTATGCAACAAGTAAGTTATAAATACATATTTGAATTTATTTATAAGTCTATCGGTAACTGACCAAATAAAAACTTATAACCGAATTTTTCGAGCGCTACCAAAATAGAGCTTAAGGACAATTGTGCTATGTGCGTAAATAAAATGCAAAGGAAGTCCGTTGTTCGCCTATTACCATGTGGGCATCTCTTTCATGGGCACTGCATTGAACCCATACCAATTTGTAGTTATTGTCATTGCTCGATATACTATTTATTACACGTTTATTTAAATTCAGTCTTTAAAGTACTCAATAAAACGATTTTCGCATTTTCAATTGACAATTTTTATTCCTAATAACTCTCGCATTATCACACTTAATGCTTTCTCATTCAAAATTTACTCACTTTTCTCATGTCTATATAACGCTTTCGCATTTACAATTGACTATTCTCATTTCCATATGGCTCTTTCGCATTTTTAATTGATACTTTCTTATTTTTAATTAACTACGTATTCTCCATTACAATGAAGCTTTCGCATTTTCATTTGATGCTTTCTCATTTACATATCACGCTTTCGCATTTATGATTGACTATTATCATTTACAAGTGACTATTCTCAATTACAACTGACGCTTTCTAATTTCAAATAACGCTTTCTCATTTACAAGTGACTGTTCTCATTTCCATGTGACACTTTCGCATTTACAATTGACTAATCTCATTTCCAAATTACGCTTTCGCATTTATAATTTACTATTCTCAATTACAACTCACAATTCTCAATTACAAATGATGCTTTCGCATTTAAAATTCACTATTCTTATTTAGAAGTGACTATTCTCATATTGAAGTGATGCTTTCGCATTTACAATTGACTATTCTCAACTACATATAACGCTTTCGCATTTAAATTTAACGCTTTATAATTTACAACTGACTAATCCCATTTACAATTTAAAAATTTCATTTTCAATGTACGCTTTCTCGTTTTAAAGTAACTGTTCTCATTTCCAAATGACGCTTTCTCATTTCCAACTGGAAGTGGTGTAGTCGATATGCTTTTTTGACAACTACATATTTACATAGAACTAATTATGCTGTGAGGTTAGAACTAATTTCATTTTTCGAATTCATTAAGTAAATAATAAACCTAAACTAATATGTCGAACGTTTTGCTAAGTAAGCTTCATTTAATTAAAATAAACAATATAATAGGAAACCGCTCAACGTTCAAGTTCAGTAGTAAGGGTATTCGCTAAACCTAGCAAATGGCCTGACTTACTAAAAGTGCGCAGATTTTGTGGATGCTTTTTGGAACTGGTAATTTATTAATGTGTATTTTTATTTGAGATATATTAATTACAAAATACTTAGTTATTAGTGTTGCCGGAATTTATTTCAGAAAAAAGGCTAAACAGACACAAAAAATAAGCTAAAAAAGCTAAATAAAAATGTTTAAGACTAAAAAAAGCTAAAAGTTTGATAAACATTTAACACTTCTAGCAGAAAACTAAAATAATTAATAACATTAACAACATAAATAATTTACAGATGCGATTTTATTTTTGTAAACATTTTTGAAAGTGACTCATTTCACACTCTTCAATTGAGCCGGAGGGTTGGTCCCGGGGTGTAGAAATGGCAGAACATGCTATACACGTATATACGGTTGTTTCCAAATTAAAGGAAGGGGTTGGGTCTGCTGTTTACTGTGTTGACTCAGAAATAAGTAGATCCTACAGACTGCCCCCCGCTCTGATCTGGAACTTATGAAAATTATAAAAGTTTGTTTTAATTACATACAAAATTTTAAAATTTTTAGCTTTTGTATAATCTATAAGATCGTCCTATTCTCTAAAAAGTCTTAAGTGTATATTTGGATTGTTGGTGTTATATAATAATCCATATTTTTATAAAAATATCGAAAATAATGAAGGTCGAAGCAAAATTTAGTAAAAACTGGAAAAATCTGAGTGATGATGACTTATGTAGATGAGTGTAGATATGTATGCGTGTTTGTATGAAACATTTTAAGGTCACTTTATCTTACTTAAAAAGTTGACTTAAATCGCCCCCTCCCAAATCGTGCTGGATCGCCCCTGTAAGCTGCAGTCGCGTCAATTTATATACTGATAGTCAGGCAGCGATTAGGGCAATAATCTCACACAGTACTTCATCAAGAAGTGTTCTGGAATGCAAAGAAGCATTGGAAAAACTTCGCACAGGCCGGACCATACATCTTTACTGGGTTCCCAGTCATAAAGAGATAGAAGGTAACGAAAAGGCCGATGAGTTGGCAAAGGAGGGTACAACACTCGCTAAATCGACGATAGGTGTTCCAATCCGTTTGGGAGAAATCAAAAGAAGACAGGAGTTGCATATGATCCATCAAGCAGGAAAGGCGTGGACAAAAGCGCGCGGCTGCAAAATTTCTAAGATCATGTGCAAAGCCTACGATATTAGACTCACAAAGTGGCTCATATCTCTGAAGGGGGAAGACTTAAGGCTCACGATGGGCATACTGACTGGACACTGTCTTCTGGCGTCACATGCTTATAAGTTAGGCCCCGTCAGTAACAGCAAGTGTAGGAAGTGTGCGCTGCAGGAAGAAACGGTTGAGCTGTTCATGCCCTGCGCTTGCCAGATCACGGCTCCAGCTATTAGGGGCGGCAGAGTTGTCAGATCTTGAGGCAGCAATTACGCTGGGTCCTAGAAAACTGCTAGTATTTTTCAAGAGGATGGAGTTATTTTATCATTACTATAAGGAATGCTTTGAATAAAAATTAACGAAATCGGTTAAGGACCACGCCCACTTTTATATAAAATATTTTGAAAAGGGTCGTGGACGAATAAAATAAGCTATATCTTTTCAAAAAATAGCTTTATATCAATGGTATTTCATTTCCCAAGTGGATTTATAATAATAAATAGCAAAAACTTCAAATTTTAAAAATAGGCGTGGCACCGCTCCTTTTACGACTAAACAGTTTTCTGTTTCGGAAGCCATAACTCGAAGAAAAATTAACATATCGTAATGAAATTGTGCACATATTTTCCTTATAGCAGAAAATATTTCTAGTAAAGACGAACGGATCGGTTAAAGACCACGGCGACTTAGATATAAAACAAGTTTAAAAGGGTCGTTTGCTATAACTTAGCAAAAAATAGTTTTGAATCAATGATATTTCACTTATCAAGTTTTATTGTAAGAGGAAATGGGGAGACATTTTTCTTTTAAACGGGCGGTGCCACGTGTTATGTTGATTAGTAATTTATTTGGAATGAAATGTGCAATTGAAACTCACGCTGAGTATATAATGTTCGGTTACTCTCGAACTTAGACACCTTTACTTGTTAAATTGATATTTAAGCGCTACATTTCACTTTTGTTGAATTTTTTTAATGGTGCACTGCTCCTTAAAAAACCTGCATATGTATTTGTGGCTAACATTATAAGCCAACTTAGGAAATTTGGAGGGCGCCAAACTTACTGCATGTTCTTTAGTAATAAAACCTCATATTTTTGTGGAAATTTTTGGTTTCTTATAATATTATTTTATCAGTTGTTATAAAAATGCTTTTGTCTTTAGATATGTATGTGAAACATCTTTTTTATGAAATTCGTCAGTTAAAGTATTGCATCTTAAGTATTCCTTAAGTCGACTAAGGTTATTATCGCTTGTGTCCACAAATATATCATTTTTTATACCTTAGAAATCTAGTTTGGGCGTAAAAGGGAGCAAACATTTCAATTTGCCTATTTACATATATATAGATTTAGAGGCGAACAAACAAATAAATCGAAATTTGCTTATGTATGGTAGGTACTGTGGGAAATCATTGGACGGAGGTTAGAAACTATATGGGTTAAAACAATAATTTGCATGCATCCGCAATTGGAAAACTTTGCAAATAGCAAATAAGTAAACTTATAATAACTCATCGCAAAAAATAAAAAAAAGACAGCGAACGCGCAAAGGCTGTATGGTGCGTGCACACATGCTGGAGCCCTTTGTGGAGGATATGAGCATTCGAGCTTTTTCTACTAGGCTACAAAAGAATGCAGCTATTGCTGTGAGTAAAAGCAAATTTGTTAATACCAACATAAATTACGAAAATCAAGCATTAACAACACAAATGAAAATAAAAGAGTGCAAATCAAACAAGTAAGGAAGGCTAAGTTCGGGTGTTACCGAACATTACATACTCAGCTGAGAGCTTTGGAGGCAAAATAAAAGAAAATCACCATGTAGGAAAATGAAGCTAGGGTAACCCTGGAATGTGTTTGTATGACATGGGTATCAAATGGAAGGTGTTAATGAGTATTTTAAAAGGGAGTGGGCCATAGTTCTATAGGTGGACGCCTTTTCGAGAAATCGCCATAAACGTGGACCAGTGGACCAGGGGTGACAATAGAATATGATTGTACGATATGGGTATCAAATTAAAGGTATTAATGAGGGTTTTAAAAGTGTGTGGCCATTAGTTGTATATGTGAAGGCGTTGTTTTCGAGATATCGACCAAAATGAGGACCAGGGTGGCCCAGAACATCATCTGTCAGGTACCGCTAATTTATTTATATATGTAATACCACGAACAGTATTCCTGCCATGATTCCAAGGGCTTTTGATTTCGCCCTGCAGAACTTTTTCATTTTCTTCTAATTAATATGGTAGGTGTCACACCCATTTTACAAAGTTTTTTCTAAAGTTATATTTTGCGTCGAAAAAACCAATCCAATCACCATGTTTCATCCCATTTTTTCGTATTTGGTATAGAATTATGGAGTTTTTTTTCATTTTTCGAAATTTTCGATAAAGAAAAAGTGGGCGTGGTCATAGTCGGATTTCGCCCATTTTTAATACCATGATAAAGTGAGTTCAGATAAGTACGTGAACTAAGTTTAGTAAAGATATATCGATTTTTGCTTAAGTTATCATGTTAACGGCCGAGCCGAAGGACAGACGGTCGACTGTGTATAAAAACTGGGGGTGACTTCAACCGATTTCGCCCGTTATCGTCATAGAAGCTATGCCCTTACCAAATTTCACAAGGATTGGTAAATTTTTGTTGGACTTATGGCATTAAAAGTATTCTAGACAAATTAAATGAAAAAGGGCGGAGCCACGCCCATTTTGAAATTTTCTTTTATTTTTGTATTTTGTTGCACCATATCATTACTGGAGTTGAATTTTGACATAATTTACTTATATACTGTAAGGATATTAAATTTTTTGTTAAAATTTGACTTAAAATTTTTTTTTAGTGGGCGTGTTCGTCATCCGATTTTGCTAATTTTTATTTAGCACACATATAGCAATAGGAGTAACGTTCCTGCCAAATTTTATCATGATATCTTCAACGACTGCCAAATTACGGCTTGCAAAACTTTTAAATTACCTTCCTTTAAAAGTGGGCGGTGCCACGCCCATTGTTCAAAATTTTGCTAATCTTCTACTCTGCGTCACAAGGTCAACCCACCTACCAAGTTTCATCGCTTTATTCGTTTTTAGTAATGAATTATCGCCCCTTTTCGGTTTTTCGAAATTTTCGATATCGAAATTCCGATTTCGTTCATTTTAAATAGCGATCTGAGATGAGGGCCCAGGAACTTACATACCAAATTTGATTAAGATACTACAAAATTTACCGAAGTTATCGTGTTTACGGACGGACGGACGGATATGGCTAAGTGAATTTCTTTTTTCGCCCAGTTCATTTTGATATATAGAGGTCTATATGTATATATCTCGATTATTTTATGCCGTTACGGGGTACCGTTATGCGAACGAAATTAATATACTCTGTGAGCTCTGCTCAGCTGAGTATAATAAGGACGAGAGAGAGAAAAAAAACAAACGAGTAAAAGCCCCATCACATAAGCAGTTATTCATATACATAGATGCATTTAAGTAAATCGTATGCATTATGAGTAGATTGTATTTTTTTTTATGGAGAACGGCAGATTGAGCAACATCTGACATGAAAAAGTAGCAAACTTGCAGCTTTTGTTGCAAACAAATCATAAGAAGAATTTGACATTTGCGCTAAGGGTGCTTTCACACTTTGCATGTCAAATTGTTTTTCCCACTCGTTGGTAACTTTTCTAACAATTTTCACTGTTTAAAACTGCAATACGACACAAAATATGTTAGCAAGTATTTTTGTTGTATAGTAAGAATCTTTTATAACAATGCTTTGCGAAATTTTGTATGTGAATGGGCAAGGTGAAATAAACTTCATTTTTACAAACGCGACATCTTGCGTGATTGTGGCGATATTACTGGAATGCATAAGATTGCGTGTGAACGCATCTATGTGAAAAACATCACTGTGTCTCGGCCATAAGGAAATTGCAGTCATAGAAAACGCATTTGAAATGCACTTTTCTACCGCATTGTTTTTTTTTTTTTTGTTGGTTGTTTGTTACAAGTTGACATTTGTTGTAGCTGGTACTACATACATACACTTCGAGCAATTACAATTTCTTTCCACAAGCAAGTGATAATTACCATCAATTAATTCATTGTAGGCGCGCAAAACGCCCTTGTCAAAGGCTCGCGCATCGGCAGCTGTTGTAAATGTGAGACCGTTGCGTTGTTTACCAGCACGCCAATGATGAAATGTTGGCATTACTTTATAATATTTCAGATCACGATTTATGACGCAGCTTAAAATTACCTAAAAGTAAAAAACAAAATAAAAATTCCGGCATAAGCAAGTTCTATACACATGAATACTATCGGTCTCTTTAAAGCTGCTATTCAACTTCTTTATTAAGACGAATTTTTCCATATATGTTTTTTACTACTCACACTTTGATCAGAGATTCTTTGGCCATAGATGATATATTCATGTCCAGCAGCGCCAGGGGATAGTCTAGCACGTTTGCGTATTGAAACATTTGCCAAACCACCCCCGGCGAGAGGTAACCAACCCTCGGTGCTTTCGTCTCTGGTCATAACCTGTGCACGTACTGTTACTAAGAAGTCGCTGTAAAGATAACAAACAAAAAATGAAGTTTTGAATTAGTAAAGGCCAAGTATGTATTTTCATATCAGTTCAGTTCAGTGGTAATCTGTTGACCAAGGGTTGGAAATGACTGAAGTGGTCTTCACTACATAGTATAAAACAAAGTCGCTTTTTCTGTCCCTATGTCCCTTCGAATGCTCAAACCTTTAAAAATACGCAACGGATTTTGATGCTTTTTTTTAATAGATAAGAGTGATCGAAGAGGAAGGTTTATATGTATAATAACATCCATTAAATAGTGGAGAAATACTGTTATTTTTGAAGTTTCTAATGTGATGTATATATATAAAAGAAAGTGGTGTTAGTTACACTATTTATAACTCAAGAACGGATGAACAGATTTGGCTGAAAATTGGTTGAGGGGTAGCTTAGAACCAGGAGACAGACATAGGATACTTTTTATCCCGTTCTGGCTAGGGTCTTGAGATCAAAACGTGGATCAGGGTAACACTAGGATGTGTTTTTACATTATGGGTGTCAAATTGAAGCTGTTGATGTGTGCTTTAGTACAGAGTAATTTTTATACCGCTGGGTGACTAGGGTCTCGAGATATAGGCCAAAACGTGAACCCGGATACCCTAGAATGTGGGGGGGGGGGTAGAGTTAGACGAAAAAAGTTTATTAAAATGTAAGCCGATAGACCAAGTTTAGGGCAGAACAACGTCTGACGGGTCTGCTAGTTTATAATAATGGGCACATGTATCCTCACATGTTTGTATATACATATTATAACGAATTTACTTGCAAATCCTTTTATTTGCAACCCTCTGCTAAGTTCGTATCGCTGAACTGTTGAATAAACAACTCCAATATTGAATAATGGAAAAATGGCCTTTATTAAAATACTTCACAATAACACTTATACTTTGCTTAACAACCAAAGTGATTGTTAGCTCAAATGAAACTCTACTATTCAAAATAATACTGCTATAGCTCACTAGATAGCGCTTAATCGAACTGCTTGACGGTTCAAATCAACTGAATCACTTCTTACTCGCCTGCTCCGCTTTTATAGTTTACGCTGAATACTTCTAGGCTCTTCGATTTCCAGAACTTACTAGTTAGTTTCGGCTACAAAATCGCCAGCCACAACTACGTGCACAAATTATTGCTCTCTCTTGTGACAACTCAGATAAGATATATGCATGTGTTTGTGCATTGCCGCTCCGCTGCTCGTATACGTACATATGTGTAGACGCAATTATTTATTCGTTTATGTAGATACATAATGATTGAATTATTGATGTGAATGTTTGTAGTTTACAGTCTCTCGCGCATACATAGGCGTATAAGTAAATGCATCTGTGTGTGACATCTTTCGGCTGCCTTATATATGTGTATACACGATTTGATTATTGACGTAAATACTGCTTATCGTGGCCTTAGCATCGCCTTAGTGATGGCATAACTTAGCGATGCTAATATCCGTGACACTGCCCTCCACCTAAGTCTGATCGTCCCGGTCAGACAAATCTCTCGATCTAAACGTTGCCAGCCTTTCCAAATGGACCACTTTCATTTTGGTTCGGGGTTTACCGATGGTTTGTATGCGGTACACTACATCGTTGATCCGTTTTACAACTTTGTATGGGCCTTCCCAATTACACTGCAATTTCGGGGACAAACCTTTTTTACGTTGCGGGTTGTATAACAGCACCAAATCTCCTTCCTGAAAACCTTCTGAATTAATTGCTTTATCATATCTGGCTTTCATCTTGTCACTCATAATCTTTGTTCGTTGCCTTATCAGATCATGTATTTCTCTTAGCTCTTCTTCCAAATCACTAGTGGATTTCCTGACATTTCTCTCCGCATTGGCATCTATCCCAAACTTCAAATCAGCTGGCAGTCTAAGGTCATTGCCAAAAATTACTTTTGCAGGGGTTTGGCCCGTTGTCTCATGCACTGCTGATCGGTAAGCCATCAAGAATAATGGTATGCGGGTATCCCATTCTTTATGGTACTTGTCTACTACTTTCCTTAACCCTTCTGCTTCATTAAGGTCATTTGATGACCTTTTTAAGATAAAATTGCCGATATCTTGAAAACGAAAAGCATTATTAAAATTTCCTGTTACCTTATTTTACATTTTTTATTTTAAATTGACAAAAAAAATTATTTTTTTGCATTAGTAAAAAAGTTATTCATAAACTTCCTTATTTGCCATTAAAGTCATCTGATGACCACAGGCAAATTAATATATACAGTTCAAACAACCATTGAAGCAATCGAATAATTTTGTATCAACTGTTACTCAAATCCACAAAAATACCCTAAAATATAAAGAAAAATATTGGGTGTGCTCTCTCAGCGCCATCTGTGATTTCGGCATAAGAATAATATGAATATAACTGCTGTTCCACTTTTTGAATCTGATTTCAAAAAAAGTAGCCGTTTTGTTTTAGATAGTTATAGTAGGCTGTGATTAATTCAAATGAAATAATTTGAAACAATAGCTGAGAGACCAAAAAGTACATATATATTAGTAAACTTTTTCAATTTGGCGGAGCAAGAAGTTTTTGAAAGTGATAAAGTGAATTAGAAAATTGTGAAAAATATTGAAAGCATGGATAGACCTAGTGTAAGTGTTATTTTCTATTTAGTGAAATTCAACGTATTGTTGAAACATTTATTTTGTACAGTGTTCGAGGTTATGTACTGAAAGGCAATTGCAGCAAATGGTAGATGAGATTTTCGATATTGATGATGATATAGATGATTGCAGTGATGTGAATGATGAAACCTTCGAAATTGAAGAGATTTTAGAGGATGAAAGCTCTGATTCTGATTCTGATACCCAATCTGAGCATGGCTATGAAGAAAATTCAGCATCATACAGCTCAAAAGATAAAAGTGTAGTGTGGTCGTTATCGCCTACTTTACCGGAAAGATCAAGGGTAACAAAAGAAAATATTGTAACGAATTTGCTTGCAAATCCTCTTATTTGCAATCCTCTGCTAAGTTCGAATCACTAAACTGTTGAATAAATAACTCCAATTTGTAATAATGCAAAATGGCCTTTATTAAAGTACTTCACAATAACAAACTGTGCAACGAATAGCTTGCTTAATGACCACACTGATTGATAGCTCAATGAAACTCTACTATTCAAAATAACACTGCTATTGCTCGCTAGATATCGTCTTAATCAAACTGCTTGACAACTCAAATCAAACTGAATTACTTCTTACTCGCTTGCCCCGCTTTTACAGTTTACGCTGCATACTTCTAGGCTCTTCGATTTCCAGAACTTACTAGTTGTTTCGGCTACGTGCACAAATTATTGCTCTCTCTTGTGACAACTCAGATAAGATATATGCATGTGTTTGTGCATTGCCGCTCCGCTGCTCGTATACGTACATATGTGTAGACGCAATTATTTATTCGTTTATGTAGATACATAAAGATTGAATTATTGATGTGAATGTTTGTAGTTTACAGTCTCTCGCGCGCACATAGGCATATAAGTAAATGCATCTGTGTGTGACATCTCTCTGGGCTGCCTTATATATGTGTATACTTGATTTAATTATTAACGTAAATACTGATTGGCATGGCCTTAGCATCGCCTTAGTGATGGGATAATTTAGTGATGCTAATATCCGTGACACTGCCCTCCACCTAAGTCTGATCGTCCCGATCAGACAAATCTCTCGATCTAAACGTTGCTAGCCTTTCCAAATGGACCACCTTCATTTTGGTTCGTGGTTTACCGATGGTCTGTATGCGGTACACTACATCGTTGATCCGTTTTACAACTTTGTATGGGCCTTCCCAATTACACTGCAATTTCGGGGACAAACCTTTTTTACGTTGTGGGTTGTATAACAGCACCAAATCTCCTTCCTGAAAACCTTCTGAATTAATTGCTTTATCATATCTGGCTTTCATCTTGTCACTCATAATCTTTGTTCGTTGCCTTATCAGATCATGTATTTCTCTTAGCTCTTCTTCCAAATCACTAGTGGATTTCCTGACATTTCTCTCCGCATTGGCATCTATCCCAAACTTCAAATCAGCTGGCAGTCTAAGGTCATTGCCAAAAATTACTTTTGCAGGGGTTTGGCCCGTTGTCTCATGCACTGCTGATCGGTAAGCCATCAAGAATAATGGTATGCGGGTATCCCATTCTTTATGGTACTTGTCCACTACTTTCCTTAAGTGCTCCTCCAATGTTCTATTGAATCGTTCTACCATACCATCGGATTGAGGATGCAATGCAGTTGTCCGTGTTTTTCGAATGCCCAATGACTTACACATTTCCTGGAACACAGCTGATTCGAAATTCCTGCCTTGGTCAGAATGTAACTCCATTGGTACACCATACCTTGCAACCCAATTGTTTATAAACACTTCTGCTACCGTTTCCGCTTCTTGATTTGGGATTGGGTATACCTCTGGCCATTTGCTGAAATAATCCATAACTACCAGTACATATTTGTTTCCGCCGTTGCTAGTAGGAAATGGACCGGCGACATCCATAGCGATCCTTTCAAATGGCGCACCTGAGTTATATTGCTTCATCTGGCCATGACTTCGTGTTCTGGGCCCTTTCGCTCTGCTGCAAACCTCGCAGTTCGTAATCCACTCAGTGACCGACTGACGGCAACCAACCCAATAGAATCTCTGTTTAATCTTCTCGAGCGTCTTCGTGATTCCAAGATGACCTCCGCTTGGACCATTATGCAGCTCGCTGAGCACATCAGGAATCCTCTTTCTGGGAACAACTATCAGTTTATTCTTGTATTTACCATCCTCACTCTCCCATACTCGATGAAGGCAACCGGATATCAATTCTAAACTGTTCCACTGTGCCCAATATGACTTCGCAATGGGACTCTCTGCTGACATCTCTTCTCTGTTTGGTCTTTCATTTCGTTCGAGCCCTTGCATAACACGTGACAGATCTGCATCTTCTAGCTGGCACTTTCTTAGCTGTTCCTTGTCCCATTCATCTGTACATGTTATAGTCATTAGCCGGACATCTATAATGTCTTCTTTAGCCTCGGCTTTTGAACAGTGCTTGCATTCCAAACTACATGGTCTTCGTGACATTGCATCGGCATTTCCATGGGTACTACCTTTTCGGTGCTCAATGGAAAAGTCATAGCTTTGTAGTCGCTCGATCCACCGTGCCAATTGTCCTTCCGGATTACGGAACTGCAGTAGCCATTTTAAAGCTGCGTGATCTGTCCTGACACGGAATCGCTGGCCGTAGAGGTATTTGTGAAAATGTTTAACGCACTCTACCAATGCCAACAGCTCTCTCCGCGTAACGCAGTAGTTCCTCTCTGGTTTTCCAATCGAACGGCTGTAATATGCAACTACCTTCTCCTGTCCATCGACCAGTTGTGACAAAACGCCTCCTATAGCATATCCACTCGCATCTGTATCTAGAATAAATGTTGCTCCTGGAATCGGATATACTAACATTGGGGCAGTGCACAAACGCTCCTTCAATGTTTGGAAAGCCACTTCTTGCTCCTTCTTCCATTCAAAAGCTTTATTTTTTCTTGTAAGCTCATGGAGGCTATGGGCTACGCTGGAAAAATGTTGTACAAATCGGCGGTAATATGTGCACAGCCCAAGGAAACTTCTTAATTCATGTAGGTTCTGTGGTCTTGGCCAATCCTTTACAGCCTCTATCTTTTCGTTCGCAGTGCAGATGCCCTCTGTCGTTACCTTGTGACCCAAATAATTTACTTCCTTTTTAAACAGCGCACACTTTTTGGGACTTAACTTCAGACCAGCGCCAGCTATTCTTTGGAAAACTTCCTCCAAGTTCTTAAGATGTTCATCGAAATTCTTGCCCAATACGATGATGTCGTCCAGGTACACCAAGCATGTTTTCCAATGTAGTCCTTTCAATACCTGATCCATGAGTCTCTCGAAAGTAGCTGGTGCATTACATAGTCCAAAGGGCATTACTGTAAATTGCCAAAGACCATCTCCGACGCTGAAGGCTGTTTTCTCTTTGTCTTCCTCCTTTACCTCCATTTGCCAGTAGCCGCTTTTCAGGTCCAGTGTGGAAAACCATTTCGTACCAGAGAGCGAGTCCAGAGTGTCGTCAATTCTTGGCAATGGGTAGCTATCCTTTTTCGTAACGTCATTCAACTTCCGGTAGTCCACGCAAAACCTCATTTTTCCATCCTTCTTCTTTACAAGTACTACCGGTGAGCTCCAGGGACTAGCTGATGGTTCGATGACGCCGTTGTCGCTCATTTCTTGTATAATTTGACTCACAACTTGCCGCTTCGCCAGTGGAACACTACGTGGAGCTTAACGGATCGGCCTCGCATCTCCAGTGTCAATTTGATGTTTCACAACGTTGGTGCGGCCTGGTTTAGAACCATCCTGGTCAAATATGTTCGCGTACTTTAGGAGCAGTTGTTTTGCCTTACTCTGATATGCTTCCTCTAGCCCCTGCGTCCATGCCGTGATGTCATTTGAAAGATTAGTATTACTAGCTGAAACGTGTTCCTGGAGCTGTTCACAGTTAATAACTACTTCAGCCTCTTGGCATCTTCCCAAAATAGCTCCTTTAGTCAGTTTGAGTGGTGAATTGAACTCATTGAGTACTCTTACCGGAACACGTCCATCTTGTTTTGTCATAGCCAGGGTTTTTCCTACAAGTATATTTAGTGCTGATTTGTTTGCTGCTTCGACAACCCACAATTTGTTTGTCCCACAATCTCCATCAACCTTTGCCCAGATGACTGCTTCGGATTTTGGTGGTATTTGCTGACTCTCTTCCACCAGCACTCGTTTACTGCTGTAGCCTCTCTCGTAGCCGAAATTAAGTGGTACATCCATGTTCTTATATCGCATCGTCTTGCTTTGCATGTCGATCTTGATGCCCTGGTCGATTAAGAAGTCCACTCCAATTATGATTTCATCAACAATCTCTGCCACTATAAAATTGTGTACTACCGTGACGTTCCCAATTGCGACTTCACATGATACTTCTCCTAGAACCGTGCTGTCTTCTCCAGTGGCTGTACGCAATCTTGCTCCATGCAATGGTGTTATCTTCTTGTTGACTAAATCCGCTCGAATGATGGAATGAGATGCACCCGTATCTACAGTCAGTAAACGTTCCTTTCCATCCACATGTCCTCCGACAGTAAGATTGTTTGACCTTCTTCCAATTTGTGAGATAGAGATTATGGGGCATTCAATTGAGGGAGCCAGCTGTCGCCCCTTGCGGCTGATTTGCTTTAGTTTAACGATTGAGTGGTCTTGGAGATTTGCTCATCTCCTTCAGCTCTGCGTTTACGGACACCCACATTGTTGGAGCTATTGGGACCGGTGCTGCAATGTCCTGCAATATGACCTGGGTTGCCGCACTTGAAACATTTAATAACTCCGGCATTTTTTTGTTGTGATCCCTTCAGTGCTTCCAAAATTGTGTCTACCCATTCTGGCCTTTCTACTTCTACACGATGAGCCTTATATGCTGGTTTACTTAATAGGGAGGCAGTTTCCTGGGTCAATGCATGTGATACCGTTTCAGCAAATGTCAGTTTTGGGTTCGCGTATGTAGCTCGCTTCGTTTCCACGTCTCGTATGCCATTTATAAAACTCTGGATTTTTACCCTCTCGGTGTATTCCACGGGTGCGTCCGCATTTGCGAGATGAGCCAAACTTTCAACATCTGAAGCAAACTCCTGCAATGTCTCATTTGCTTTTTGGTAGCGGTTTTGCAACTCAATTTGGAATATCTGTTTTCTATGCTCGCTTCCATAACGTCGTTCTACAGCAGCCATCAATGCTTCATAATTGTTCCGCTCTCCTTCGGGAATCGTCTGTAGGATTTCCGCTGCTGGCCCCTTCAATGCCACGAACAGTGCAGCAACTTTATCTTCCGCATTCCAGTTGTTCACTGCTGCGGTCTTCTCAAACTGTAGCTTGAAGACCTGGAAAGGAACAGAGCCATCAAAAGATGGAGTTTTTACCTTCGTATTACGCGCTGAAGCAGCCGGCCGATTAAGTTGCAATTCCTGTATACGACCTCTCAATGCATCCACCTCTGCCTCGAATTTTTCTTCAAACTGCGTTATTTTCTCGTCCATACGCGCTTCGAGTTTTGATGATATACGCGCCTCTTGCTCTTTCAGTTGTGTTTCCATCTTTGATGTAATCTGTGTCGACATTTCTGAAATACGTGTCTCATGTGTTTCCAGCTGGGATGCCATATATGTCTTCTGCTCTTCCAATTGTGATGTTATACGGGTTTCCTGCGATTCCAGTTGGGATATCATATACGTCTTCTGTTCTTCCATCTGTGATGACATATACGTTTTCTGTTCTTCCAGTTGTGATGACATGTTGGTGGATATTTGTGATGACATTTCTGTTATACGTGCCTCTTGCGCTTCCATCTTAGATGTTACTGTCGATGTTTGAGCAGTTATTGCAGCCAATATCATGTTCAAGTCTGTGCTGGTAATTGTCTGTGATGATTCGTTTTTCTCTTCAATTTTTGTTGTCTCCTCGCCATCAAGATGAAAGACATACTCTTCCACATCAATTCCTTCTAATTCCATTGCCTCTCGTAGTCGTGCCTGAAGTTCGAGTTTAATGCCAGTTGTATTCAATCCACGGTTATCCAACTCCTTCTTCAGATGTGGGATCTTCAATTCACTTAACTTTGCCATGTCCTTGTTGTCCTCTGGAATTTATTCAACAATTCCTCTTCTGACACCAATTGTAACGAATTTGCTTGCAAATCCTCTTATTTGCAATCCTCTGCTGAGTTCGAATCACTAAACTGTTGAATAAATAACTCCAATTTGTAATAATGCAAAATGGCCTTTATTAAAGTACTTCACAATAACAAACTGTGCAACGAATAGCTTGCTTAATGACCACACTGATTGATAGCTCAATGAAACTCTACTATTCAAAATAACACTGCTATTGCTCGCTAGATATCGTCTTAATCAAACTGCTTGACAACTCAAATCAAACTGAATTACTTCTTACTCGCTTGCCCCGCTTTTATAGTTTACGCTGCATACTTCTAGGCTCTTCGATTTCCAGAACTTACTAGTTGTTTCGGCTACGTGCACAAATTATTGCTCTCTCTTGTGACAACTCAGATAAGATACATGCATGTGTTTGTGCATTGCCGCTCCGCTGCTCGTATACGTACATATGTGTAGACGCAATTATTTATTCGTTTATGTAGATACATAAAGATTGAATTATTGATGTGAATGTTTGTAGTTTACAGTCTCTCGCGCGCACATAGGCATATAAGTAAATGCATCTGTGTGTGACATCTCTCTGGGCTGCCTTATATATGTGTATACTTGATTTAATTATTAACGCAAATACTGCTTGGCATGGCCTTAGCATCGCCTTAGTGATGGGATAATTTAGTGATGCTAATATCCGTGACAATATTATTCCAGGAAAACCTGGAATCACACAGTACGCTGTGCATCGTATAACTTCACTCAAAAGTTCATTTGACCTTTGCTTCACAAAACAGGTAAAAAAAATTTTAATAGAGTTTAGTAACATGGAAGGTACTAAGAGAAGCCCTGATAAATTCAAGAAAATAGATGAAATTGAGTTCGACGCGTATCTTGGCGTATTGCTTTTGGCAGGTAAAGAACTAAGTTCAAGACAAAATATCCCATGATTTTAAATTTAACCACTTCATACAGGTGTTTACAGATCGCCATCTGAAAGCTTATGTAGCCTTTGGTATGAAACGCACGGAAGGCCAATATTCCGTAGTATTATGTCCCAGGGTCGTTTCAGTGAAATCAGCAGAATTCTTCGCTTTGATGATAAAGAAAACCGCAGATCACTGAGACCCACTGACAAGCTGGCACCCATTCGAGATTTATATCAAAAATGGGTTGAAAATCTTCCCTACTTGTTTGCACCGTACGAAAATGTTACAGTAGATGAACGCTTAATCCCTTTCAAGGGAAGATGTCCATTTATGGTTTACATGCCCAGTAAACCTCATAAGTACGGTTTGAAAGCTTGGATAGCAGCCGATGTCCGCACGAAGGTCTGTCTGAATTTTCAAATATACTTGGGAAAAGAGTCAATAAACTCACAGCCAGAAAGAAACCAAGGACATCGCGTTTTTCTGGATCTGGTGAGCTCCTACCCTGGCCGTAATATAATAACAGATAATTTTTTCACAACATACGAATTGGCACAAGAACTACTCAAACGAAATATTACTCTTGTTGGTACAGTGCGAGGTAACCGAAGGTTCCTTCCAGTATGCTGTACCAAAAAAGAGGATCGTAAACTGCCTGCATTTTCAAGTAGATTTTTCTTCAGCCAGCAAGTTTCGCTGGTACAATATGTTCCTAAGAAATACAAAATTGTCACAGTTTTAAGCACTCTGCATCACGGAAAAGATGTGATTCCAAGCAATCCAAAAAAGCTACCAGAGATTATTTCATATTGCAACAGCACGAAAGGAGGAGTAGATACAATTGATCAATTGGTAGAAACATACTCCTGTAAAAGGCAAACAAAACGATGGCCTGTAGCTTTGTTTAGCAATATGATTGATATATCTGCTCTCAATGGATTTGTTTTGTGGACTGAAGTGAACCCCGAATGGAATTCGTCCAAAACTTATAAAAGGAGGCTTTATTTAGAAGAGCTTGGATTAGCTCTCGCGTCTGAGCAACCAAACACACCAGCGACTGAGCCTAGCCGTAAAAGGAAAGCGAGTCAAAGGGTACCTTGCGCTATCTGTCCATCGGGTAAACATCGGAAGACTTATGAGCACTGTAAGGTATGTGTATTTGCTGTATGCCCTCAGCATCGGACTCTATCACAACGTCTTATTGCGGAAACCATGCTCCATAAACTTAAAAATATTTTCTTTAATGAAATAATATGAAATCTTTTTATTTTAATGTGTTTAAACATGAATTCAATTTTTTTTAAACCTATGTTATAATTTTTGGGCTGAAATATATCCGTGGTCATTGCGTGACCTTAATGACTAATTTGTAAGTTTTTCTTAATAATGCAGAAGGGTTAAGTGCTCCTCCAATGTTCTATTGAATCGTTCTACCATACCATCGGATTGAGGATGCAATGCAGTTGTCCGTGTTTTTCGAATGCCCAATGACTTACACATTTCCTGGAACACAGCTGATTCGAAATTCCTGCCTTGGTCAGAATGTAACTCCATTGGTACACCATACCTTGCAACCCAATTGTTTATAAACACTTCTGCTACTGTTTCCGCTTCTTGATTTGGGATTGGGTATACCTCTGGCCATTTGCTGAAATAATCCATAACTACCAGTACATATTTGTTTCCGCCGTTGCTAGTAGGAAATGGACCGGCGACATCCATAGCGATCCTTTCAAATGGCGCACCTGAGTTATATTGCTTCATCTGGCCATGACTTCGTGTTCTGGGCCCTTTCGCTCTGCTGCAAACCTCGCAGTTCGCAATCCACTCAGTGACCGACTGACGGCAACCAACCCAATAGAATCTTTGTTTAATCTTCTCGAGCGTCTGCGTGATTCCAAGATGACCTCCGCTTGGACCATTATGCAGCTCGCTGAGCACATCAGGAATCCTCTTTCTGGGAACAACTATCAGTTTATTCTTGTATTTACCATCCTCACTCTCCCATACTCGATGAAGGCAACCGGATATCAATTCTAAACTGTTCCACTGTGCCCAATATGACTTCGCAATGGGACTCTCTGCTGACATCTCTTCTCTATTGGTCTTTCATTTCGTTCGAGCCCTTGCATAACACGTGACAGATCTGCATCTTCTAGCTGGCACTTTCTTAGCTGTTCCTTGTCCCATTCATCTGTACATGTTATAGTCATTAGCCGGACATCTATAATGTCTTCTTTAGCCTCGGCTTTTGAACAGTGCTTGCATTCCAAACTACATGGTCTTCGTGACATTGCATCGGCATTTCCATGGGTACTACCTTTTCGGTGCTCAATGGAAAAGTCATAGCTTTGTAGTCGCTCGATCCACCGTGCCAATTGTCCTTCCGGATTACGGAACTGCAGTAGCCATTTTAAAGCTGCGTGATCTGTCCTGACACGGAATCGCTGGCCGTAGAGGTATTTGTGAAAATGTTTAATGCACTCTACCAATGCCAACAGCTAGCTCCGCGTAACGCAGTAGTTCCTCTCTGGTTTTCCAATCGAACGGCTGTAATATGCAACTACCTTCTCCTGTCCATCGACCAGTTGTAATAAAACGCCTCCTATAGCATATCCGCTCGCATCTGTATCTAGAATAAATGTTGCTCCTGGAATCGGATATGCCAACATTGGGGCAGTGCACAAACGCTCTTTCAATGTTTGGAAAGCTACTTCTTGCTCCTTCTTTCATTCAAAAGCTTTATTTTTTCTTGTTAGCTCGTGGAGACTATGGGCTACGCTGGCAAAATTTGGTACAAATCGGCGGTAATATGTGCACAGCCCAAGGAAACTTCTCAATTCATGCAGATTCTATGGTCTTGGCCAATCCTTTACTGACTCTATCTTTTCATTCGCTGTACGGATACCTTCTGTCGTTACCTTGTGGCCCAAATAATTTACTTCCTTTTTAAACAGCGCACACTTTTTGGGACTTAACTTCAGACCAGCGCCAGCTATTCTCTGGAAAACTTCATCTAAGTTTTTAAGATGTTCATCAAAGTTCTTGCCCAATACGATGATGTCGTCCAGGTACACCAAGCATGTTTTCCAATGTAGTCCCTTCAATACCTGGTCCATGAGTCTTTCAAACGTAGCTGGTGCATTACAAAGTCCAAAAGGCATCACTGTAAATTGCCAAAGACCATCACCCACACTGTAGGCTGTTTTCTCTTTATCTTCCTCCTTCACTTCAACTTGCCAGTAGCCGCTTTTCAAATCCAGCGTGGAAAACCATTTCGTACCAGATAGCGAGTCCAGAGTGTCGTCAATTCTTGGCAATGGGTAGCTATCCTTTTTCGTTACGTCATTCAACTTCCGGTAGTCCACGCGAAACCTCATTTTTCCATCCTTCTTCTTTACAAGTACTACCGGTGAGCTCCATGGACTAGCTGGTGGTTCGATGACGCCGCTGTCGCTCATTTCTTGTATGATTTGACTCACAACTTCCCGCTTCGCCAGTGGAACACTACGTGGAGCTTGACGGATCGGCCTCGCATCTCCAGTGTCGATTTGATGTTTCACAACATTGGTGCGGCCCGGTTTGGAACCATCCTGGTCAAATATGTTCGCGTACTTTAGGAGCAGTTGTTTTGCCTTACTCTGCTGTTTGTGCTTCCTCTAGCCCCTGTGTCCATGCCGTGATGTCATTTGAAAGATCAGTATTACTAGTTGAAACGTGTTCCTGGAGCTGTTCACAGTTAATAACTACTTCAGCCTCTTGGCATCTTCCCAAAATAGCTCCTTTAGTCAGTTTGAGTGGTGACTTGAACTCATTGAGTACTCTTACCGGAATACGTCCATCTTGTTTTGTCATAGCCAGGGTTTTTCCTACAAGTATTTTCAGTGCTGATTTGTTTGCTGCTTCGACAACCCACAATTTGTTTGTCCCACAACCTCCATCAACCTTTGCCCAGATGACTGCTTCGGATTTTGGTGGTATTCGCTGACTCTCTTCCACCAGCACTCGTTTACTGCTGTAGCTTCTCTCGTAGCCGAAATTAAGTGGTACATCCATGTTCTTATATCGCATCGTCTTGCTTTGCATGTCAATCTTGATGCCCTGGTCGATTAAGAAGTCCACTCCAATTATGATTTCATCAACAATCTCTGCCACTATAAAATTCTGTACTACCGTGACGTTCCCAATTGCGACTTCACATTCTACTTCTCCAATTACCTGGGTGTCTTCTCCAGTGGCTGTACGCAATATTGCTCCATGCAATGGTCTTATCTTCTTGTTGACTAAATCCGCTCGAATGATGGAATGAGATGCACCCGTATCTACAGTCAGTAAACGTTGCTTTCCATCCACATGTCCTCCGACAGTAAGATTGCTCGACCTTCTTCCAATTTGTGAGATAGAGATTATGGGGCATTCAATTGAGGGAGTCAGCTGTCGCCCCTTGCTGCTGACTCGCTTTAGTTTAACGATTGGGTGGACTTGGAGATTTGCTCATCTCCTTCAGCTCTGCGTTTACGGCCACCCACATTGTTGGAGCTATTGGAACCGGTGCTGCAATGTCGTGCAATATGACCTGGGTTGCCGCACTTGAAACATTTAATCACTCCGGCATTTTTCTGTTGTGATCCCTTCAGTGCTTCCAAAATTGTGTCTACCCAATCTGGTCTTTCCACTTCCACACGATGAGCTTTGTATGTTGGTTTACTCAATAGTAAGGCCGTTTCCTGAGTCAATGCATGTGATACCGTTTCAGCAAATGTCAGTTTTGGGTTTGCGTATGTAGCTCGCTTCGTTTCCACGTCTCGTATGCCATTTATAAAACTCTGGATTTTTACTCTCTCGGTGTATTCCACGGGTGCGTCCGCATTTGCGAGATGAGCCAACCTTTCAACATCTGAAGCAAACTCCTGCAATGTCTCATTTGCTTTTTGGTAGCGGTTTTGCAACTCAATTTGGAATATCTGTTTTCTATGCTCGCTCCCATAACGTCGTTCTACAGCAGCCATCAATGCTTCATAATTGTTCCGCTCTCCTTCGGGAATCGTCTGTAGGATTTCCGCTGCTGGCCCCTTCAATGCCACGAACAGTGCAGCAACTTTATCTTCCGCATTCCAGTTGTTCACTGCTGCGGTCTTCTCAAACTGTAGCTTGAAGACCTGGAAAGGAACAGAGCCATCAAAAGATGGAGTTTTTACCTTCGTATTACGCGCTGAAGCAGCCGGCCGATTAAGTTGCAATTCCTGTATACGACCTCTCAAAGCATCCACCTCGGCTTCGATTTTTTCCTCAAACTGCGTTATTTTCTCGTTCATACGCGCTTCGAGTTTTGATGATATACGCGCCTCCTGCGCTTCGAGTTGTACTGTTATGCGTGCCTCTTGTTCTTTCAGTTGTGTTTCCATCTTTGATGTAATTTCTGACGACATTTCTGACATTTGCGACGACATTGATGCTACTGTCGATGTTTGTGCAGATATTGCAGCCAATATCATGTTCAAGTCTGTGCTGATAACCGTCTGCGATGTTTCGTTTTTCTCCTCAAATTTTGTTGTCTCATCGCCATCAAGATGAAAGACATACTCTTCCACGTCAATTCCTTCTGCTTCCATTGCCTCTCTTAGCCGTGCCTGAAGTTCGTGTTTAACGCCGCTTGTATTCAATGCAGGGCTCTCCAACTCCTTCTTTAGTTGCTGGATCTTCAATTCACTGAACTTTGCCATGTCCTTGTTGTCCTCTGGTATTTATTTAACAATTCCTCTTCTGACACCAATTATAACGAATTTACTTGCAAATCCTTTTATTTGCAACCCTCTGCTAAGTTCGTATCGCTAAACTGTTGAATAAATAACTCCAATATTGAATAATGGAAAAATGGCCTTTATTAAAATACTTCACAATAACACTTATACTTTGCTTAATAGCCAAAGTGATTGATAGCTCAAATGAAACTCTACTATTCAAAATAATACTGCTATAGCTCGCTAGATAGCGCTTAATCGAACTGCTTGACGGTTCAAATCAACTGAATCACTTCTTACTCGCCTGCTCCGCTTTTATAGTTTACGCTGCATACTTCTAGGCTCTTCGATTTCCAGAACTTACTAGTTAGTTTCGGCTACAAAATCGCCAGCCACAACTACATGCACAAATTATTGCTCTCTCTTGTGACAACTCAGATAAGATATATGCATGTGTTTGTGCATTGCCGCTCCGCTGCTCGTATACGTACATATGTGTAGACGCAATTATTTATTCGTTTATGTAGATACATAATGATTGAATTATTGATGTGAATGTTTGTAGTTTACAGTCTCTCGCGCATACATAGGCGTATAAGTAAATGCATCTGTGTGTGACATCTTTCGGCTGCCTTATATATGTGTATACATGATTTGATTATTGACGTAAATACTGCTTATCGTGGCCTTAGCATCGCCTTAGCGATGGTATAACTTAGCGATGCTAATATCCGTGACAATATGTATCTACAAATGAAATACTGTAGGGTAAAAAATGTAAAAAGGAGGGAATTCTAAACTCAATACTAGTAAATAATATCGAAAAAGCCAGTACGGCTTACTAATATTGATTTATCTGAAAAATTAATTCTATTTAGTTAAGTATAGGTTATGAGAAATACTCTCCTACTCTTCATTCTCCCAAATTCTCTATTTCTAACTACTTCCTATATGTCTCTATCCCTATGCCTGTCCTTATCTCTATCACTATCGCTATCCCTACACTTAACTAACTGGATCTGCTCTAAGCATTATGTAATGACGCCGTGGTAAGAATAAATGAATGTCTGACGAACGTGGGGCTGGCAATGGCAAGCAATAAGACAGAGGTGGTTTGGGTGACGTCAAAGCGAACTGTGGATGAGCTAGCCCCAACCATAGGAGATTATGAAATAAAGTCAAAGAATTTCTTGAAATATTTAGGTGTAAAGATTGACTCAATCCTAAATTTTAAGGAGTACTTCAGGGAGAGAAAGTCTCTAAAGCCCTAACGCGAATAATACCCAATATCGGGGGCACATGCTATTACCAAACGTAATATTATATGCAGCACGAGTATAGCACGGATCTAAAATGATCCACCACAAAAAGATATCAGCAGCCTACCGTATCACTGCTATACGAATAGTATGTGCTTATCGGATGGTGTCCGACGACGCGATCCTTGCTTTAACTTGAAAAGTCCGAGTAGATGTATTGTCAAGTGAAATGACCGATCTGTGTGGCATTGGAGTCGACTGACCATTTGTAGATGCCAAAAGAAGCGCAAAGTTACGAACATTAGTTAGGTGACATGAATGGTAGGAAGAATCGAGGAAGTGAGTATCTACAAAAACGTAGGATAGAGGAGGATCATTTTTGTCCACGCTGTCCCACCGAACCGCAAAACGAAGAACACGTCTCCTGTTTCATTGACCACGATTCCACGCCAAATACTCTCAATTATACGTACATTCATGCATATTTTTAACATTCGCTGCGCAAACATGCTACGCCACTTGTTCGTCATCAGTGACTTGTTCAGCGACGACTAAATCATTTGGTAAGCAAAGAGCGCAACCTCTCTGTGTACAGAGCGTAACCTCTTTGTCTGATCAATTGATCTATGAAACGCCGATGTCTGCCCTAATGTGCAGAGACATACATTGTTGGACTGTGGTGACTAAAACGGCGTTTCTAGTGATGACGCGATTGATGCATGCCGAAAGGGAGCGACTGATATGCCTTTCCTCACCGTGACGTTTGCGGTACCGCGGCGTGTGGGTACATGAATACGATTAGCCTGGTTTCATTGGGCCACTTGAGAGCAGTGCACTGCCCAAACATCCAAGATAAAAAAATCCCTTAATCCATCCCTATCCCTATCCTTATCTTATCCCAACCCCTATCCATATCTCTATCCCTATCCATATCCCCATTCCTAGCTTACCCGTTTCCGTATACCCATCCCTATCCCTATTCCTTTCTCTATCCCTATTCCTATTAATTTCTCAACCCCTATTCCTATTCCTTTCTCTATCCCTATTCCTTTTTCTATCCCTATTAATCTCCGGGCAGTGTTCCTCTCCTATCCTTGTCCCTCTCCCGTCCCCTTCCCCCTTTGTCCCTCTCCCATCACTGTCCCTCCCTCGCGCATGACCATCGTTTTTCTTATTACCTCGCCGTCTCTCTGTCTCCATCCAGGCCCTTTTTCTTCTCATTCTCACTGGTAGCGTCCCGTCTCTTTCATCCACAGCCCTTCTACGTGCCCTTTTCTCTCAAACCATGGAAACGATTTTTTCGCGGACCGTCTCTGGGCCTTTTGCAAAAAGCAAATTACTTACTAAATTTGTTGCAACTGTTGTACCTACTTTGTCAACTTTTAACAAAATACGATCATTACTTTCGGAGCAAGCACGAATACAGGTATTTATAGAAATTTCATACGAATGTGGAAATATTGCGTCCGGTTTTTAAATGGACTTTCGATAAGCTAGAAACTTGAAATTTGGAGCGTTGTTCCGAGTATTATGGCATCAAAACGGCTTTTCAGTAGCTACTTGGGCGACCTGTGTGACAGCCTTAAATCTACTTGCTTATCTTTATATTGTAACGAACTTTGGGGAAATTTCGCTTATTCCAAACCTTCTGCTAACTTTCGAATCGCTAAATTGTTGAATAAATAACTCCAATATTCAATAATGCAAAATGGTCTTTATTAGACTACTTGAGAGTACTTCACAATAACACTTAACTTCACAACCAATAGCGTGCTTAAATAAAAACTGATTAGTGATGCCTCAGCTTGCGCTGTTTTTATACTCTCGGTTTCCTCGTTCACCCATTTCTCCTAAAGCATAGTAATTTCGTGAACTTCATGCTTTGTTACCAGCCATATACATGTATATTTTTATTTTGTAGCCATATGCGTGTGTATATGTGAGTACTACTTCGGCTGATGATTACATGTGTTTATGAGTATCTCTCCGTTGCCTTGTATGTATGTGTGTACATGATGATTGATTTGTTTACGTACATACGAGTGGCTGCTTAGTATCGGCTTAGTGTTGCTAGTTTCGAGTGATGCTAATATTCGTCACAATATGAATAGATCAAAAAATGTGGAAAATGTATCACTTAACACAGTCAATGTGATGATGAATTTTGAAAGGTGGCTTAAGGGTTTGCCAGCGCAATTCACGGCTTTTCCAATCTAGCCATCACCCTCATCTACCAATGCTGAATCCTATTCATTTAGCAGGTAAGGCTCTGTCGACCCCAAGCTCTTCTGGAAAGGAGGGGGTGGAGCACATAGATGGTTCAATGTTCGGCAGAGGACCATCATTGGCAGAGGACCATCAACATCGATAAAACTTTCCAAAATCTTCCGGGAGTCTTCTTATCGCCACAAGAAAAGGAAGAATATGAATTTTGAAGGCGTTGATTCCGTTATACAAGGGTAGTTTTTAAAATTTTGCTATCGAATTTTTATTCTTAAATCAACCTAAGAAGTATTATGTCACCTCAATATTTCGTGACTTCTATTTTAGCAACTGTAATTATATGAATGGTTATGCTAAACAAAAAATGTATCTATACAATATCTCCTTACATATGTATATATGTATGTATATTCAACTACTTCGCTTACCACCATTCATAAACAACATGCAGAAATTCCCCATTTCATTCACAACGTAATAAAGATTAAAGGGAAGTTACATACCCACATCTGTATGTATCTTCATTGAAGCCATATTATGAAAATCCTTGAAAAGGCAATAAGGAAGTTACAGCAGAATAGAACGGCAGCAGCGCCAAAAAAAAAACATTGAAAAAAGCAGGTTTCTATATGAGAATGTTGAGTAAGCCAAATGGCATTGAGCGACAACGCTAGCAATGCCAATATCAAAGCCACACCAATATTTATAGTTACCCAGGCCCAGAGTACATATTTACACATTATATACATATGTATGTATGTAAGAATGAAGTCTATTGTATATCCTGAAACGAAAAACTCCATTCATAAAGTTGTAGAGCGATTGATTTTATTTTTATTCAGTTTTCTTTGTTTACACTCGTGTCTCCTTGAAATGCGCTCTCATAGAGAAGTGAAGTTTAGCGACGAGGTTTGAGAGTTTTTTAAGCTCATTGGATGTAATTGGAGTATTTGCTGTGCTTCCTCTAAATCAACAGGAAGTATTGTGGCTATAAGTACATACCTACAAGGATTTACATATACGCTAATGTTTGCCAGAAATTTAATCCTAATTCAGCGCATACTCCAAAACTCCAAAAAGAGCAACAAGTCTGCCATCCGTTATTGTCCCTTCGCTGAGCAGAGCTCACAGAGTATATTAATTTTTTTCGCATAACGCTAATCCGTAACGGGATAAACTAATCGAGATAGATACAGACTTCTATATATCAAAATGATCTGGGCGAAAAAAGAAATTCACTTAGCCATGTCCGTGCGTCCGTGCGCCCGTCCGTAAACACGATAACTTTAGTAAATTTTGAGATTTCTTAATGAAATTTGGCGTGTAAGTTCCTGGGCAGTCATCTCAGATCGCTATTTAAAATGAACGAAATTGGACTATAACCACACCCACTTTTTCAATATCGAAAACTTCGAAAAACCGAAAAAGTGCGATAACTCATTACCAAATACGGATAAAGCGATGAAACTTGGTAGGTGGGTTGACCTTATGACGCAGAATAGAAAATTAGTAAAATTTTTGACAATGGGCGTGGTACCGCCCACTTTTAAAAGAAGGTAATTTAAAAGTTTTGCAAGCTATAATTTGGCAGTCGAACATGACGAGGATGACGAACATGCGTTCACGTACTTATCTGAACTCACTTTATCTTCGTATTAAAAATGGGCGAAATCCGACTATGACCACGCCCACTTTTTCGATATCGAAAATTTCGAAAAATTAAAAAAATGCCATAATTCTACACCAAACGCAAAAAAAGGTATGAAACATGGTGATTGGATTGGTTTTTTGACGCAAAATATAACTTTAGAAAAAACTTTGTAAAATGGGTGTGACACCTACCATATTAAGTAGAAGAAAATGAAAAAGTTCTGCAGGGCGAAATCATTGGTATTACATATATAAATAAATTAGCGGTATCCGACAGATGATGTTCTGAGTCACCCTGGTCGACATTTTTGTCGATATCTCGAAAACGCCTTCACATATACAACTGAGGACCACTCCCTTTTAAAACCCTCATTAATACCTTTAATTTGATACCCATATCGTACAAACACATTCTAGAGTCACCCCTGGTCCACCTTTATGGCGATATCTCGAAAAGACGTCTACCTATAGAACTATGGCCCACTCCCTTCTATAATACTCTTTAATACCTTCCATTTGATACCCATGTCATGCAAACACATTCCAGGGTTACACTAGGTTCATTTTCCTACATGGTGATTTTCCCTTATTTTTTCTCCAAAGCTCTCAGCTGAGTATGTAATGTTCGGTTACACCCGAACTTAGCCTTCCTTACTTGTTTTCCTACATGGTGATTTTCCCTTATTTTGTCTCCAAACCTCTCAGCTGAGTACGTAATGTTCGTTTACACCCGAACTTAATCTTCCTTACTTGTTTTCATGTACGATAATATGACATATCTACTGCAGCTCGTACTTTAAGTAGTCAGTACCCTATCAAGTAATATTTTGGAATTTTTTGGAAAGTACTCTTCCGTAGGAGTACCATGGAGTACTTAGAAAAACTGCTCTCCACAGCACAACATGCTTACACCAAAGTCAAGTTGGTAGACACCGCACTGCATAGGGTGACAATAAACATAGAGAAAGCTCTGGAATATACGGAGTATATCTTGGGAGTATTCTTAGACATTGCCGGGGCTTTCAACAATTTTTCTAAACGGGCGATCATGGATGGTCTAAACCAAATTGTAGTACATCCAACCATAAGCAGATGGAACGGCCGCATGTGAAATTGCAAGGCAAATTACTTCACAATGGGGATTGAAGACACGAAATCAGTGGACGGGGACACGCCGCCTCTGCTGTAGATGCTGGTTATCAACCAACTGCTCGAGTGGTTCCATGTGGGGACCCGTCAAAGCTACGGCTTACGCAGTTGACGTTGCATTTGTCGAAAATGCAAAGTGCGCCTTCCAACGATGAGCTCTTTGATGGCTCAGGCAACGCTTCCCACATCACACGGTTCTATGTACCGTAGTGACTGGGAATTTTTTCCCCACCAAGGGCTGCCATTTCAGTGCGACACCATTTAATTTGTTGTGTTGGATCGAGTACTTCGGAATATACATATCAGGGCATCTTATGCCGGGTTGACAGCCAACGCGGAGAAGACGCATATAGGTTTGTTTACTAAGAGGTGCAAGGTCCCAAATTGGATCAGGCCTAATTGGAGGGTATCCGTTTGGTCGTCAAATAAATTCTGGCAACACTATGGACACATTTAGTTTATGTGAGTTATTTATTGACCAGCCCAGTCAGTCCAACCTAATCTAAAGTAAGGGTAAATGAAGAATGAATAATCGATTTCTCATGTCATTTCAATAAAAGCGAAGATAAAAAAGTTCTAGCATTGATTAATGTTTTTATTGTGAATATAATTTCTATACTTTTACTTTCTCATCAACGTGAAATTTCATTCATTCAATCCGATGTAGCATTTTTGCATACAAATGTTTACATTCTAATATGGTCTTAAATGCACATATATATATTAGGGATGACGATCTCACAATTCCGGGACAAAGGGTTCTTTTAGTCCCAAATAACCCGGGATTATTGGGCTTTAATCCCGGGTTTGTTGAAAATTGCATTTAAATATACATTTTACTAATTTATAATTTATTCCAGAAATATCCCTCTTTTAACACCGACACAAACATTACACCGGGGGACAAAAAAATATAAACAAGTAAGGAAGTCTAAGTTCGGCTGAAACCGAACATTACATACCCAGCTGTACACTTGAAATGGTGTTGTTGTATATTTTGTGTGCTTAATAGTGTTACAAGGCTGGGCAATAATACATATACATATGGTCCTATTCTGTACTAATTTTTCTTCGAGTTATGACTCCCGAAACATGGAAAATTGCTTAGTCATAAAAGGGGCGGTGGCACGCCGATTTTTTTAAATTTGAAGTTTTTCCTATTTATTTTTATAAATCCACTTGGGGAATGAAATACCATTGATATACAGCTATTTTCGTCCAACACCCTTGTAAAAATCTTTTATATAAAAGTGGGCGTGGTCCTTAACCGATTTCGTTAATTTTTCTTTAAAGCATTCCTTATAGTAAAGGCAACCTCTCTGCGGAATTTTGTTACGATAGGTTTAACGATTTTTGATTTATGATTAATAATATTTGTAAAATTGATTTTATCACAAGTGAGCGGTTCCACGCCCATTTTAAAAAATTTTTTCAAATTTTTATCAAGAGTCTCAATATCAGACACACGTCAAATTTTAACATTCTAGGTGTATTATTTACTAAATAATCAGGTTTTTTGTGTTTTCCAAAATGTTATATATATAAAAAGTGGGCGTGGTTATCATCCGATATCGCTCATTTTCAATACCAATCTATTCTGGTTCCAAATAAACTCGTGTACCAAATTTGGTGAAGATATCTTAATATGTACTCAAGTTATAGTGTTAACGATATCGATGATTTCGAAAAAAGTCCAAATAAATTTTGTAATCAAAAACTGATCTGTACTATACTTCCTCGACGGTTTCAATGAACCCGAATCTGAGCCACTTAAAACTTTTGAAGTATTCGAACCTAAAGTGCAAAAACATCTTTTAGTTAGATACATTTGAGGTCCTACTACCACTCCTCTCTTTTTTTTTGCTTATGACAATTCGTCTTTTGAATTTACTGAGTTTGGCAAATTCGTCAATACGTTGCAAATTTTGTCAAAAATCATAAATAAATCCATATATGGTGAATTTCGGGACAATACCGGGATCCCAGGAAATTTCAAATCCCGAAAATGCCTGAAGTCAAAAAATGCACAAAATCGTCTATCCCTAGTATGAACACAGATCAAAGCTATATAGCAAATAAGAGGTGTGTACCTATGCAATGTCCCTGATAATATTGTCAATGCCAAAAGCTAGCAGGTAGCAAAGGTAGATATCGCGCAATGATTAAAAAGTTACGTTCATTCAAATGTATTTATGTACATACATATATGTAAATGCATATTAGACCGTTTTGAAGTATTATGTGATGACGCCGTAGGAAGAATAAAGGCTAGCACTAATACAGAAGTAACTTTGGTGAGCTCAAATCGGGCTGCGGATGAGTTAGGAGATTATCAAATAAATTCAAAGCCTTTCTTGAAATATCTAGGAGTAAACATTGACTCAAAACTAACTTTTAAGGAGCACTTCAGGGCGATGGGCGAGAAAGTTTCTAGAGTTAGTGGAGCCCTAACGCGAATAATGCCCAAAGTCGGGGCCCAGGCGAGGCTACCCGAACACACGATATTAGACAAATCAAAGCTTATAGATTTACCTGATAGCAAAAAAAATTTGGTTTATCAGAGCTTTGTTTTAAACAGCTTTGGTTAACCCTGGAAATGTTAAGACACACATGAAATACTTCCAGCCGTACGATCAAACCCGGCAGACATTGTTCTGACTCTCCCTATCAATCCACCTGCTCTCCTTTGTCTAATCCTCCTTCTATCTTATTTTCTCTCCTCTCTCAGTTTCTAGTTGACCTTAATCCGCTCATTAAATTTCCTTATCTCTTCCATGTTTTCATAATTCTTTCTGCTATTCGTCTTACTCTTCCCGCTCTTGCTCTTATCCAAGTCTAACTCTTCCCATTTCCTCTGTTTTGTCGTCTCTTTTCTTTCATGTCGCCATTTCCAATAAGGAGATATATCGAGTTTGGTTTTTTTTCGCACATTTCACTACTAAGGTATTAAAAAAATTTTCTCTCTCTACTACTTAAATATTCTTAACCGGATTAACACATTTTTGTTTGTTATCTTCAGCTGTCTGGTTTAATTGCGTCATGCTTTCTATGAACAAATTAAAATATTTTTTTTTTTTTTTTGAAAAACATAAACATGAAATGTGCAATCGTAGTGAGAAGCGTACGAGTCGTATAAAGTTCTCCATCTACAAACGAAACAACTCGTCTGCGGAAGGCCTAAGAGTAACGCTCGGTGCTCCACCTAGCGCAGTCATTCCTATGAAACTTGTTAGGCAAGGTGCACACGAGGCTACGTGTCATAGACGCGTACAAGATATTTCATATAGCTACAATTTCTCTACGCCTCAAGATCTGCACACGAAGCTACTTTCGAGCTTCGCTACAAAAAGCAAACAATTATTGAAGAAAATAAAAAATTAAATTTCTTCAGCTATATCCGTCCCCGAAACCAAAGGAAAATAGGTATTAAACGTTATTTGCATCCCCGTGCCTTTGTAAATTATAAAAGGCAATTTTAAACCACCGCGGACTAGAGAAAAGGGTGATTTCTAGTTTCCAACACTTTTTAGCCTTTTAAACGCTTCAACAATGTCTAACCAAGCTGTTGTGGTGTTTAATACTCTTTTTCGCTTTGGTAATATACCTTTCACGCACTTTTATTAACTAAAGTAACATTTTTTAACTAATTTCACAAATTTGCATACAAAAAAAATGTAAACAAACATTTTGTTCTTCCTTTTTTTCAAGCTTACGTACGTTCAGCGACCAACATTGCTGTACGCTTAGCTACACGAAAATTTCATGCTTTGTCGCTTTCATGCAGCTGACGCCTCGTATGCAGCTGTCCATTCAAATACATGTGTTCGGCATCAAAGCGTACAAATTTCGCCTGCAGCGTCTATGACGCGTAGCCTCGTGTGCACCTTGCCTTAGTTTGTTTTTAGCTGCATAGACGACAAGAACTTCCAGTAAACGTATGTACGTATTAAAAAGTATATAACGGTCTAATGTACATACACAGAACATCAGAATGGGCTAGTTTGCCATTGCTGAGCTCATAGCTTCACGGTCATGCTGCTCCCTCCGTGAACAAACATACATATATGTAAAGTATGCTGGTTAATATGAAAGGATGAAATTATCAATGAAAATATATAAAATAGTATGAATGAAAAGATGTAACATTTTATATTATAGAAATTTATTAATGTTTGATTGTAAACTTGCACTAATAATCATATTCGGACTCTTTTATTTTTAAATGAAAACTGGGTTATAACAACTGTCAAAACATACCTGTAAAAATATTACTTAACGCACCCCTATTTCAACTCTTTTTACTTTTCCAATTTCATTAAAATAAATTAAATTTTAAAAAATGATTTGAAAAAAAAAGTAAATAAAAAACTCTGACAGCGGTGGGATTCGAACCCACGCCCTTTCGGACTGGTGCCTAAAACCAGCGCCTTAGACCGCTCGGCCACGCTGCCTGTTGTCTTTGCCCTGCTCAATGTATCATTTCTGCTAAACGACAAAACCAATCATGAGCACATAGCACAAACACGCAAATGCCTCTCTTCGCGTTATGAGTGAGAATATGAGAATGAAGGTCGCAATGAGCGTATGCAAGGCAATTTCCATAATTCTATGTAGATAAGAAAATTCATTCTCAATATAAAAGAAAAAATGAATGAATTTTGTTTGATGCGTTCATGCATGTGGTTGTGTGTGTATGTGCGTAAAAGCTGCGGGTGTGAAAAGGCTGGTCGAGGTGTTGATGAGCGTACGTACATACATATATGGTATACATATCAAGCATGCTTTTATTTTTGGTTTTTTTTATTGGTGCGAATAATTAGAAAAATGTTGATTAAACAATGAAGTAATAAAAATAAAATAAAACAAGTAAGGACGGGACTGTCTTCGGCTGTGCCGAAGACTTCATACCTTTCATGAATGGGGCTGAACAATAATCTTATCCCGTTCGTAATCTCCAAATAATCGGATGTATAAGATAAGAAATATATAGTGAACAGATGTACATACCTAAACGATTTTTTAGATAAATATAAAATAAAAAATGGCAAAAAACCCCCTTGTCTGAACGATCGGTTGTATGGGATATATATTATATATAGCTCCGATCGAAATGATTTTTACAGGAAATCTTCTATGATATATTAGAATATATATCACCAAGTTTAACGTTTTTATATTGGAAACTAAGGGAGAAATGGCCAAAAATCTTTCTATCTGAACGATCGGTTGTATGGAGGATGTACAGCCGATTGCGACAAATGTCTAATCGGACACCTAAATACACCCGCTCACCAAATTTTATCAAATCTCAAAAATTGAGGGACTAGTTTGCATACAAACAGACAGACGGACAGACGGACATGGTTAAATCAACTCAGCTCTCCATGCTGATTATTTCGGTATACTTAATGGTGGGTCTATCTATTTTCCTTTAAGGACTTACAATTTTGAGATTCGTGCCGAAGTTATTATACCATTTCATTTTCATGAAAGTTATAAAAAATGTTAAGAGCTTCCTTTATATAAATGGACAAAAATCAGCAAAAAATGTGTCCTTATATAAAGACATATTCTTGCTAAACTTTGATTTTTAAATTTTGAAATTTCAAAAATATTTATGAGAAGTAAAAATATAAAAGTGGAGCACACATTACTTGTATTGGAAATTTGGTATGAAAGGAGATATTATTAAGCAATCAATTGCGCTCCACCTTTATATTTTTATTTCTCATAAATATTTTTGAAATTTCTATGTAAGAATTTAAAGATCAAAGTTCAGCAAGAATATGTCTTTATATAAGGAGACATTTTTCGCTGATTTTTGTCCATTTATATAAAGGAAGTGCTTAAATTTTTTTATTTTCTCCTTTTCTTACATTTTCTCGGTGTCTTAACCTATCTGTTAAGTTTTACGCTTGTAGCTCAATGAGAACTTACATAAAAATCAATCCCAAAATTCCCTCCGCTTCGTACGATTTTTCTAAATATCTCAGCCCGTACACCCCCTAGCGAATCGTTTTGTATCGCTTCACCGGCTGTCATCGACCTCTGAATTAAGTTTCAAATTTCAAGCCTCTAGCTCATAGAGAAGTTACTTAAAACCCGGTTTCAAATTTCCAAATTATTATCTAATTTTTTCGATCCGCGCGCCACCTAACGGAATTTTTTTTTCTCCTTTTGTTCCTTTGTCAAGGTGTCTTAACCTATTTCTGATGTTTCATGTTTGTAGCTCAATGATAAGTTACTTTAAAATCGATCTCAAACACCAAATTTCCCAATTCTTACCTAAATATTTTGATCCGTGCGCCACTTAATGGAATTTTTTCTCACTTTCCTAAAATTTTCTCGGCGTCTTATCCTATCTGTGAAGTTTTAAAGTTGTAGCTCAATGAGAACTTACATAAAAATCAATCCCAAAATTCCCTCCGTTTCGTACGATTTTTCTAAATATCTCATCCAGTGCGCCCCCTAGCGAATCTTTTTGTATCGTGTCATCGGCTGTCATCGACCTCTGAATTAAGTTTAAAATTTAAAGTCTCTAGCTCATCGAGAAGTTACTTAATAGCTGGTTTGAAAATTTTCAAATTATTATATAATTTTATCGATCCGTGCGCCACCTAAAGTAATTTTATTCTCCTTTTGTTCCTTTGTCAAGGTGTCTTAACCTGTTTCTGAGGTTTCATGTTTGTAGCTCAATGAGAAGTTACTTAAAAATCGATTGCAAAGATTTGTATGAAAAACGGACAAACATTCAACCGACCTAATATAAAGGAAGTAAAGAAATGTGCAAAAAACCTAATAAAAGTGGTTATAACGCATTTAAAATACTTCTTATTCCCAGCAAACACAGTGTCTAACATTAGAGAATAGAGAGTAAATTAGAGAGTATAACCTCTAATCAAGAACTACACTAGTAACCTAGCCGAGAATGGTTTTGGCCGTCCAACAAGTAACGCCAGTCACTTCTTCGTTATGCTAACTGCTGCAATTAGTGACATCAGAAAGATATTTTTCCACCTGGTCCTTCCAGCGGAGTGAAGGTCGTCCTCGTCCTCTACTTCCATTGGTAAATTCCGATAAAAATACTTTCTTAGCCGCATCAGCAGTTTTCATTCGCATGATATGGCCTATCTAGTGTAGCCGTTAAGTTTTTTTTACTTACTCAGTCTGCATTTGCATATCTCTAATAATATCTCTATACAATGGCTCTTTACTTACATATTTACATATACAGAGAAAAGGCGCCATCGAATTTTCTATAGGATTTGGGATCAGGAAAAAAAGTTCCACTACGCATACCCAAAAAATAATTTTCGAGCCTGCGAAATTTCATTTTTTTCACTTTTTTTCGACTTTGATTTTTAAGGTTTTTTTCATGACCTACTAAAAAAAATTTTCTTTGAATGTAAAATTTTCATATGTTTTTTTTTTTTCAAAAAACTGTTATCGACAACGTTTTTAGCGGACATTTTTGGGGCGGACAGGGTATAAATATGAAAATTTTTTTAGTGGGTCATGAAAAAAACCTTAAAAATCAAAATCGAAAAAAAGTCAAAAAAATTAAATTTCGCAGGCTCGAAAATTACATTTTGGGTATGCGTAGTAAAACTTTTTTTCCTGAGCCCAAATCCTATCGAAAAATCGATGGCGCGATATCGCTTAACTTTCGTCCATACAAATCGACCCACCCTAGTGGATATACAATATACATCACGAAAGATTTCCTCACATTGGCGGCTTTTTGTACTCAGCTGAACAAAGCTATTTGTTGACATAAGGATAGGTTTAAACGGAATCAACTAATCGAGATTCATATAAACCTCAGGATGAAAAAAGAAATTCATTTAACCATGACCCACTTTTATACAACAGAGATTTAAAAGGACCGTAAACGAATCTAATAGGAAATATCTTTGTGAAAAACAGCATATAACTGCCAATTTACTTTAAAAAAATGAATACGCCTACTTTTAATTAAACTTAATGTTAAAAGACCGAAGCTAAATGAGCTGCTCGATAGAAGCTCTCAGCTGAATATTTAATGTTCGGTTACACCCAAACTGAAGACATCCTTACTCGTTTTTATAAAAAGTCGTGCAAACAGAACAAACAGTGGCAATTTTTAAAATGTATTCTTCTCGGCGATGAGTTGAACACAAATATTAAATACGAGTCAATCACCAACTGCCGGTAATGCAGTGCAAATATTCACAATAGTGCCCTAGTACAAATAGATTTCATTGTGTGCTCACAATCGTTTATTTTTAACAAATTATTTTAATAAAATATAGCTAAACAAAAGCACTACGACCAAAATTGCCCAAAGCTCGCTAATAGCCCGAATCTCCATCTTTACAACCAAAACTTTACTTATAGATTTGGATTCCAAATAAGAGCGAAAAAGGGACCCGTACATAAAAACAACAATTAGAAATAATATATATGATGATTGCTGGACTTGGCGCCATTTTAACAATTTTTAGTTAAGTTAGCTTTTAACTGTAGGATAGCAATCTTGTAGAACAAATTGTAAACATACATTGTGAAGACGTGAAAACCAACAGAGCGGCTGGCTTTTGTTTGCGCTTTTGTCATACACATTTGTAACTGACAGTCTGGGCTTTAGAAAGCATGAAGAAAACGAGAACTTCGATAACTTATAGATGAGTGACTAACTGAAGGTGGTGAAAACGGCATCTAATTTGGCGACACTTTTACTTTTATATTAGAAAATAGAAAGTAGATTTGTTGAATCTTAACATTTTAATTTGACGCTTTCTCATTAACAATTGACTAATCTCATTTCCATATGACGCTTTCGCGGACAAAAAAATCGCCCATTGCTCTGTGAAAATCATATTCTAGGGATCAAAATAAGAAACTTTGCCGAGGGAACCATACCTCTAAAACGAATTCTGATGTCCCCCCCTTTGGGTCGTAGGGGCAAATTTTGAAAAATCCCACTTTGAAATGCCTATGTTTTTTTCTTTTTGGAGTTTATTTTTCTCCTTAGAAATTTATTTAGTCAGAACACATGTAAATGAAAAAATGAATTTAACTTAGTAATAGAAAAGAAATTTAAAAAAATTATTAGAAATTAGCGTTTTTACAACCCTCTTTTAAAACCAAGGCATCACTGTGATGCATTTGCATGTCGTAAACATAGTTGTGTGGGTTTTTTTTTCAACCGTTTTAAAAAATGAAGGTTTCACTGTGACACAATTGCAGATCGTAAAATTGCTTGTGTTGTTTTTTTTAAGCCACCACAAGACACAGCAGGTAGAATTGAAATTGCCCCTACCTAAAAGTTCGACCCAAAGGGGGGGACATCAAAATTCGTTTTAGAGGTATGTTTCCTTCGGCAAAGTTTCTTATTTTGATCCCTAGAATACGATTTTCACAGAGCAATGAGCGATTTTTAAATCGACCCACCCTAATGAGCAGGTATTGTCAAAATTGATGCTTGTGTATATTTATGTGTATGTGCTGTGTGTTCATTCAGAACGGAGGGTGGTTTTACTGATCGATTTTTGTGGCTGACTGCAGCAAGTAAAAGTCAGTAATTCTAGTCGTTTGATCTTCTTTGTGTGTTTACAGTTTTGGTGTATTTATTGTTTTGTGTTTATTCGTTGTTGTGTGTTTGTCTGTTGTACCTGTGAGATTTCTTTGTTTCTTGCAAACAAGTTTTAAAGGCGCAAATATTGTGTCAGAAATTGTGTTTATCTGTTCGTTTATTATTTTACCGTCGAATGTTTTCAGTTTGCAGATTTCCATGTTTTCCAGTACGTTGGGACCTCGCCCTTTTGCTTGTATGTGAAGGACCCTAACTATTTTATTGATGTTTGCTGGCGAACATTCATTTTCGACCACGTGATTCGTGTAGTTAGACCCTGGTATAATGTGTGGATTCCGTGTTTTTTTGTTGTAATCTCTAGTGTGTTCTCGGAACCTCGTTCTTATTTGCTGGACCGTTTGTCCTATGTAACTGTGTTGGCATCCGCAGGTAATACTGTTTTCACACAGAAACTTAATGATCTCATTTCACCTGCTAATGAAATCGTAAATTTTTTGCTTTCACACAGAAGTAACTGCTCGATTAGTATGAAGGATGAGACAGACAATCATGGCGGAACGATACAAGGTGGGAGCATGGTGACATACTTACAAACAAAAACAATTCCATGTACTTGTAAATTCGATGGACAAATGTCAAAATCGTACTGCGCCGGTAGTTGATGTATCAAATCAAATAAAAAAGGTTATAATCAGCTGTTCGATGCGGCCACCTTGTATCGTTCCGCCATGCAGACAATGACATTTGCTTTGAAAACTAAGAAGCGGAAGCGGAACGCTGCCAACAGAGTTGCATTGTGCTTTTGACTTCATTAGGCATTCGATTAGCTACTAATGAAATAATAATAGATTCGAATTTTGTAGGGAAGATTGAGCTCAATAAGCGTCTTAATGTAGAAAACTGCCTTTATTATTCAATAAGCCGTCTGTGTGAAAACAGTATAAGCTTGTATGCAGGTAAGCTTGTATGCTTGTATGCGCCGTGGCTGTTAAACGGCTCCTCTGAGTTAGTGTTAGTTCTTAGTTTTTGCCCTAGATTGTTCGATGTTTTGAACGCTGTGTTAAAAAAAAAAGTTTGCCAATTTTTATGATCATTTTCGACTACATGTCATAGTCGTCCTGGTGTTATTTTCTTTTTCATTATTTCTTTTTGATTCTCCATGCGTCCTTCTGAGCTTATCTGCTAGTGCTTTTTTATATCCGTTGTTTGCAACAAAATCAACAAAACAAAATCATATATATTTGCTGTTTTTATGTACGGGTCCCTTTTTCGCTCTTATTTGTAATACAAATCTATAAATAAAATTTTGGTTGTAAAGATGGAGATTCGGCCTATTAGCGAGCTTTGGGCAATTTTGGCCGTAATGCTCTTGTTTAGTTATATTTTATTTAAATAAGTTAAAAATAAACGATTGTGAGCACACAAAGAAGTCTATTTGTACTATGGCCCTATTGTGAATATTTTCACTGCATTACCGGCAGTTGCTATCATACGCTAGATGGAAGCGCAAGCTGTAAGTTTTAATTGATAGAACAGGTGATTTATGTCGATTATTTGATAAGAGAGTTGCGCAATATGCGCACGGGTTCGGCTCGTAATTCTTATGAGACATTGAATAAAAACACTAGTATACGAACCAAATAACATATGCGAATTCGAATAAGTATTTAAGTAAGAATATTTTTGTCAGTACGTGACCAGCAGTGTCAAATAATAATGTGAGTGTGTTAGTAAAGAAATGTCAGTATTTCCTTTAGGGTAGCTTAATGGGTGGTAACGAATCATTATGTTGAATGGGTTAGTTTTAATGACAGTAGGTAGCCTAGGACAATGGTTAAAGTAGTGAGAATGCTTGACTAGCCGAATCGAACCTCGTTTGAGTACAACGAGCGAACTAAAGCGCCAAATACACGACACGAACATTTCCGCGAACATTCCGCAATCTTGTTCGCAGCTTTGGCCATACACCATACGAACTTTTGGCCGAACATTAGTTCTCTTTCAGACAGCGATGAATACGGACAACAATTGTGCTGCAGCAATATTGCTTGCTGTGGCAGATTAAAGTCGCATAATCATTATTCTTTTTAATTCTATTACAATAATCTTTGCTTTTTACTTGCCACAATGATGGCAAAGATTTATACATTTCAATAAATTCACTCAGAAATTTTTTATTGTCCATTTTACTTTTCCGCGCACGTCTGTTCCGTTCAGAAATTATTACGATTATGAGCTATTTCGCCATACACGCACGAACAGTTCGCGCAAATGTTTGCCAAAAATTAAATATTTACACCACCATACACGACAGAAAAGGTCGCAGAAACATGACATAACGGGAATGTTCGCGGAAATGTTCGTGTCGTGTATTTGGCGCTTAACAGAAGAACAAAGGTGTGGCGTCTCAGGAGTAGCATTTTTGTATGTATGTACATTAGGGTGGGTCGATTTATTAACCGATATCGCGCCATCGATTTTTCGATAGGATTTGGGCTCAGGAAAAAAAGTTCCACTACGCATACCCAAAGAAATAATTTTCGAGCCTGCGAAATTTCATTTTTTTTTTACTTGTCTTCGACTTTGATTTTTAAGGTTTTTTTCATGACCTACCAAAAACATTTTCATTTGATTGTAAAATTTTCATGTATACCAAATCCAACCCAAAAATGTCCGCTTAAAACGTTGTCGATAACAGTTTTTTGAAAAAAAACATCAAATATAAAAAAAAACCAAGTAAGAAAGTCTAAGTTCGGGTGAAACCGAACATTACATACCCAGCTGTGTAATTGAAATGCTGAAGTACTAGTGGCTTTCGGGCATATATGTAATACTCCTATATTGCTACAAAAGGCTAGGTACATTCCCAAACATCAGAGTGCCGATATATTGCTGTTTAAACGTTTTTGTTTTTGTATTCAATAATCGAATGTACCTAAATTTAAAATTTTTCTTGTCACACATATGCTGCTACAATCACAAATATTTTATAGGCTGCCTTGTTTTGATTTCGAATTCAAAACACATTGCGAGCATTTTCTATTAGCAATATAGGACGATTACATATATGTATGCTTTCAGGCGATTTCGCTCATTTTCAGAGCAAACAGTTGCAGCTATGAAAAATATGTATATTAACCTGGGTCGATTTGTATGGACGATAGTTAACCGATATCGCGCCATCGATTTTTCGATAGGATTTGGGATCAGAAAAAAAACATCCATTTTCGAGCCTGCGAAATTTTCTTTTTTATACTCAGCGTGCTTTGCACACAGAGTATATTAACTTTGATTGGATAACGGTTGGTTGTACAGGTATAAAGGAATCGAGATAGATATCATCAGTATCGAATAAAAATTTGATTGAGCCATGTCCGTCCGTCCGTCCGTTAGCGCGATAACTTGAGTATGTATTGAGATATTTTCACCAAATTTGGTACATTAGCTTATTTGGAGCTAGAATAGATTGGTATTGAAAATGAGCGAAAACGGATGATAATCACGCCCACTTTTTATCAGACCAATTCTAAATATTCTCGCGGAATTTTGGTCTCGCGGATTTTTTTATTCCCGCGGAAAAATTCCTCCAATTCTGTTCTCCTAGGGAGAACAATAATTGAGGAATAGGAATTTCGAATTTTCGAAGTCAGCTGTTTTGTCAATTGAAATTTCGTTACGCATTTCTTATTTTGTTTAAAAAATTTAAAAGTTTAATTATTGTTGCGAATTTGTTTGAAATTAAGGAATAAACTATAAACAATGCACAGTATTGCATTTCATGTGGTATTCACTGAAATGAGTAATGAATTGGTGCCACAGCAACATCAACAGCGGAACATAAGAAGAAGACGGCCGCATAACACAAATCTGCCGGAGTTGCCTGCTTTCAGCAAAGCAATTTTCTGGCGGCCAAGTTGAATTGAATTCGTCCTTCATCATATGCCAAAATCTATTTAAGCCTTATTAAAAAATCCTTGCGCAATTTCAGGATGGCTGCATCAAATTTGTATACCAAGAGCTCTACCGTTGCTTATGATATACTTTTCGACTTAAAATAAAGAATATTGTGGTTGTAGTTGTTGTTGTATTAACAGTGAGAATATTGTGGTAGAATATAAATACATCTTTTAGCACAAATTTGTACAAATAAGTGTTCTTTCTTAAAATAACCAATTTCCTTTAACTATTTTGATGCATTCCCTTTAATTTAACAAGTGAAAAAACTCCTATGAAATGGCAGAGAAATCTCCCTCTCCCTCACATTCATAATACCTACTTTTCTCCCATAACCGGTTTCCGCTTTTTCGAACATTGTTCAGAATAGGAGGAAAGGGAGAAGTGAAAAAACTCACAAGGAATTTTTATTTAGAATACGAGGAATGGGAGAAGGGAGAAAACTCGCACGGAATTTTCGTTTAGAATTGGGCTGTATATATATAAAATTTTGTAAAACACAAAAAACCTGATAATTTAGTAAATAATACACCTAGAATGTTGAAATTTGACATGTGGGCTGATAGTGAGACTCTTGATAAAAATTTGGAAAAAAATTTTTAAATGGGCATGGCACCGCCCACTTCTGATAAAATCAATTTTACAATTATTATTAATCATAAATCCAAAATCGTTAAACCTATCGTAACAAAATTCGGCAGAGGTTGCCTTTACTATAAGGAATGCTTTGAAGAAAAATTAACGAAATCGGTTAGGGGCCACGCCCACTTTTATATAAAAGATTTTTAGAAGTGTCGTGGACATTTAAAATAAGCTATATCTTTGCAAATAAGAGCTTTATAGCAATGATATTTCATTTTCCAAGTGGATTTATAACAATAAATAGGAAAATTTCAAATTTAAAAAATGGGCGCGGCACCGCCCCTTTTATGACTAAGCAATTTTCTATGTTTCGGGAGCCATAACTCGAAGAAAAATTAACGGATCGTAATAAAATTGGGTACACAAATTTTCCCTCTAGCAGGAAATATTTCTATGAAAAATGGACGAGATCGGTTAAAAACTACGCCCACTTTTATATAAAAGATTTTTAAAAGGGTCGTAGACGAAAATAATAAGTTATATCTTAGCGAAAAAGAGCTTTGTGTCAATATAATTTTACTTTCTAAATCGAATTATAACATTAAATTGGAAAACACTAAAATTCTTGAAAATGGGTGTGGCACCGCCCCTTTTATGACTAAGCAATTTTCTGTTTCGGGAGCCATTACTGGAAGAAAAATTAACGGATCGTATTGAAATTGTATACACATATTTTCCTTATAGCAGAAAATGTTTCTAGTAAAAATGGACGGGATCGGTTAAAGACCACGGCAACTTAGATATAAAACAAGTTTAAAAGGGTCGTACACTAGAATAATAAGCTATAACTTAGCAAAATATAGTTTTGAATCAAAGATGTTTCACTTATCAAGTTTTATTGTAAGAGGAAATGGGGAGACATTTTTCTTTAAACGGTCGGTGCAACGTGTTATGTAGAAAAGTAATTTATCTGAAATCAAATGTACAATTGAAGCTCACGCTGAATATATAATGTTCGGTTACACCCGAACTTAAGCGCCAAATACACGACACGAACATTTCCGCGAACATCCCCGTTATGTCATGTTTCTGCGACCTTTTCTGTCGTGTATGGTGGTGTAAATATTTAATTTTTGGCAAACATTTGCGCGAACTGTTCGTGCGTGTATGGCGAAATAGCTCATAATCGTAATAATTTCTGAACGGAACAGACGTGCGCGGAAAAGTAAAATGGACAATAAAAAATGTCTGAGTGTATTTATTGAAATGTATAAATCTTTGCCATCATTGTGGCAAGTAAAAAGCAAAGATTACCGTAATAGAATTATAAAGAATAATGATTATGCGACTTTAATCGAAAAATTAAAAGAAGTAGATCCTGATGCCACAAAGGATACAGTTATAAAAAAAATAAGTAGTTTGCGGGCGCAATACCGGCTCACTTTGTCCAAGAACTGCTCGTTTTTTAAACCATTCTTTGCACCAAATTCTTTTTTTGCGATCTTCTCTCTTTTTTTTTACGCTTAATTGCCACAGCGAGCAATATTGCTGCAGCACAATTGTTGTCCGTATTCATCGCTGTCTGAAAGAGAACTAATGATCGGCCAAAAGTTCGTATGGTGTATGGCCAAAGCTGCGAACAAGATTGCGGAATGTTCGCGGAAATGTTCGTGTCGTGTATTTGGCGCTTTAGATACGTTTACTTGTTTTTACTTTTTTTCGACTTTGATTTTTAAGGTTTTTTTTCATGACCTACTAAACAAATTTTCATTTCATTGTAAAATTTTCATGTATACACTGTCCAACCCAAAAATTTCCGCTAAAAACGTTGGCGATAACAGTTTTTTGAAAAAAAAAATATTTTTTGGGTTTTGGGGAGTGTTTTGGTTGAAAAATTTACCCTTTCGCTATTTTTTTCGCATGCTCAAAAATTATTTTTTTGGGTATGCGTAGTGAAATTTTTTTGAGCGTAGTGGAACTGAGCACAAATCCTATCGAAAAATCGATGGCGCGACATCGGTTAATAAATCGACCCAGTCTAATGTTTATGCCAAATTTCGTTTGGATTCGGAGATTTTTGTTCGACTTATGGCATTGAAAGTATTTTGGAAAGTGTAACAAAAAAGTTGCGGATCACACCCATTTTCAAAATTTGTTTATGTTTTGTTCTTAGCTCAACCATACCACTACTGAGGTGGAATATCAGTCAAATGTAGTTAAATACCATAGAGTTTTTGCATAGAGTTTTGTTAAGGTTAGACTGTTAGGAAAAGTGGGTGTGGTCTTTAACCGAGTTTGATTATCTTCACTCAGTTTATATAATTTGGCAAGTATAGTGTCTCTGCCAAATTTCAATGTAATATCTTTAACGGCTTTTGATTTAAAAAAAAATTCAATGTAATATCTTTAACTTCCAAATTCTCTTCTTCTAAATGTGGATGGTGCCACGCCCATATTCCAAATTTTTTTGGAATTCATGTTATGCGTCATAAAACCAAACCAACTATCAAATTTCATTAACCAAGCGGTATTCGTTTTTGAATTTCATTTTTTCCATTTTTCTAAATTTTCGATATAGAAAGTGGGCGTGGTTATCGTCCGATTTCGCTCATTTTTAATGCCAAGCTATTCTGGGTCCAGATAAGCCCGTTTGGTGAAGATATCTCAATAGTTGCTCAATTTATCGTGTTAACGAACGGACAGATGGACGGACGGACGGACATGGCTTAACCAAATTATTTTTTCGATACTGATGATTTAGATCTATGGAAGTCTGTATCTATCTCGATTCCTTTATACCTGTACAAGCAACCGTTATCCAATAAAAGTTATAATACCCTAAGTACAAGTACAGTTGGGTATAATATTGTAAGGAATTTTGGGAATTCCGCTTATTTGAAACCTTCTGCTAGCGTTCGAAAATCTAAACTGTTGAATAAATCACTCCACTATTTAGTATTGTACAGATTACTTCAAGAGTCGTATACTTCACAACCAATAGCGTGTTTAAATCAAAACTGATTACTGACTACTGACTACTACTGCGCTGCTTTCATACTCTCCGTTGCTTCACTCGCATACCTCTACCAAAGTCTAGACGTTTCGCCTTCTAGAACTGCTGTATCTCCTGCTTGGTAATTGAGCGTGTGTATGTGTGAGCAACTACTCCGACTGATGACCACAAGTGTGTGCGTGAAATATCTCTTCGTTGCCTTCCATATATGTGTGTAAATGATGATTGATGTGTTTATGTATATACGAGTGGCTGCTTCATGTTTTTATTGTTGCGCGCCTTTATTTACTAACTTAGTGATGCTAAAATTCGCCACAATATATACAATACTTGCGCGGCAAGACCCTGCTCATAATTGAAAAAAACTTTTTCTCTAGATTTTTATGTTGTTTCTTTCAGTCCTTGATCCCAGGATTTTCGCCTAGCTCTGTTTTGTTAACTAACAATTATTAAATTCACCCTAAGAGTCCCAATGAAAATTGTTAAAATAACAGATTTCTGCCAACGTTATAATAATAGTGGATGTTGTTATGACAGAGATTTTTGTGGCACGGCAGTCTTAAGTACAAATTAGTGGGCGGCGTGAGCGTAGGTTTTTCTTTAAAATAGTGCGACCCATTTGACCGAACTTTTGTTCTTCAAGAATAAAAAACGTGATTTGTTGACTTTACAAGCTTGATTTCTTAGGACTATATTAAAGATATAAAATAGTAAAAAAAAATGTTAACTTAAACGGTTTTATTGAAAACAATACTTACATGCAGTAATAATAATACTAAAAGCTAGAAAATAATTAGTTAGGTCCTAGGTACTAGTCATCACAGTCCTCATATATCTAAGGCGTTGATCACACAATTAAATAAAAGTGTTGGGCGCGTGAAATTTCTAAAAATTTGAGACGTAGCATTACCTGATTAAGGTTCAGTTGATTATATATGACTATCAATAGAAATTTTGGTTCCCCCCTATCTAAAACACTTTATAATATTCAACAATTATAAAAATATACCCGTTTTGAATGATTTGAAGGGAATATATCTGGAGGGCAGCTGTATTTCGAGAGTCGACAATTTAAAGTACCTCGGAATTTGGTTTGATGCCAATATAAACTGGCGAAAACATATAAATAAATTGAAAATGAAATTAATACCACTAAAACTTATTCCACAAAAACACAAGTGGCTTCTGTACAACGCCTTGGTCATGTCATATATTAATTATTTAAATTCAATTTGGAACACTTGTTCCGAACAGCTAACAAATGAAATACAAAGAATTCAAAATAAAATAATAAAAGACATTTTAAATCTGCCGTTAAGGATAGCAAGTGAACTGCTATAACAAGACAGGCTTGATGTACGCAAGAACTCCATCCTTCAAACTTTAATATTATTTTATAAAATTAAAAATAACTTAATAAAGCATAATTTAGACATTCCAGAAGAATCAACCCCAGAATATACACTTAGAGTTAGAATAAATATGAAACCACGTATCTTTCGAACGGAAAGATGTGCAAAATCACTAAGACCTTATGGTGGTAAACTTTTCAACAAACTTCTAGTTGAAGTTAAAAATGCAAGAAATGTGCATTGCTTTAAATTCGAGGTCAAACGGCTACTTCTTAAAAATTTTGACTTTTAATATCTAGATGCAAAGTACGTTCTACACTATATTTTTAATTATACTCATATATTATTAAATTATTAAGCTAAATTTTAGTTTTAATTAAATTTTAATTATTATTATTTCTTTATTGTTGTCTTTCATTGTAACCTCTCATAACAATTGATAACAAATAGAGTAAAATAGAAATAAGCTGTTTCTCTCGCAAAAACTTCGCTTTTTTTGAGAAATCTTGTAATAATTTTAAACTATGTTGTCAATAAAGAAAAACAAGTAAGGAAGGTTAAGTTCGGGTGTAACCGAACATTACATACTCAGTTGAGAGCTATGGTGACAACATAAGGGAAAATAACCATGTAGGAAAATGAACCGATGGAAACCCTGGAATGTCTTTGTATGACATGTGTATCAAATGAAAGGCATTAAAGAGTATTTTATGAGGGAGTGGGCCATAGTTCTATAGGTGGACGCCATTTAGGGATATAGCCATAAAGGTGGATCAGGGTTGACTCTAGAATTTGTTTGTACGATATGGGTATCAAATTAAAGGTATTAATGAGGGTTTTAAAAGGGAGTGGTGGTAGTTGTATAGGTGGTCGCCGTTGCGAGATATCGCCATAAAGGTGGACCAGGGGTGACTCTAGAATGCGTTTGTGCAATATGGGTATCAAACGAAAGGTGTTAATGAGTATTTTAAAAGGGAGTGGGCCTTAGTTCTATAGGTGGACGCCTTTTCGAGGTATCGCAATAAAGGTGGACCAGGGGTGACTCTAGACTTTGTTTGTACGATATGGGTATCAAATGAAAGGTGTTAGTGAGTATTTTTAAAAAGGAGTGGGCCATCGTTCTATAGGTGTTCGCCTTTTCGAGATATCGCCATAGGTGTTAATGAGTATTTTAAAAGGGAGTGGGCCTTAGTTCTATAGGTGGACGCCTTTTCGAGGTATCGCAATAAAGGTGGACCAGGTGTGACCCTAGAATTTGTTTGTACGATATGGGTATCAAATTAAAGGTATTAATGAGGGTTTTAAAAGGGAGTGGTGGTAGTTGTATAGTTGGTCGCCGTTGCGAGATATCGTCATAAAGGTGGACCAGGGGTGACTCTAGAATGCGTTTGTACGATATGGGTATCAAATTAAAGGTATTAATGAGAGTTTTAAAAGGGAGTGGTGGTAGTTGTATATGTGAAGGCGTTTTCCAAATATCGACCAAAATGTGGACCAGGGTGACCCAGAACATCATCTGTTGGATACCGCTAATTATTTATATATAATACCACGAACAGTATTCCTGCCAAGATTTCAAGGGTTTTTTATTTCGCCCTGCAGAACTTTTTCATTTTCTTCTACTTAATATGGTAGGTGTCACAACCATTTTACAAAGTTGTTTCTGAAGTTATATTTCGCGTCAATAAACCAATCCAATTAGCTTACCATGTTTCATCCCTTTTTCCGTATTTGGTATAGAATTATGGCATTTTTTTCATTTTTCGTAATTTTCGATATCGAAAAAGTGGGCGTGCTCATAGTCGGATTTCGTTCATTTTTCATACCAAGATAGTGAGTTCAGATAAGTACGTAAACTAAGTTCAGTAAAGATATGTCGATTTTTGCTCAAGTTATCGTGTTAACGGCCATGCGGAAGGACAGACGGACGACCGTGTATAAAAACTGGGCGTGGCATCAACCGATTTCGCTCATTTTCACGGAATACAGTTAACGTCATAAAATCTATGCCCCTACCAAATTTCAAAAGGATTGGTTAATTTTTGTTCGACTTATGGCGTTAAAAGTATCCTAGACAAATTAAATGAAAAAGGGCGGAGTCACGCCCATTTTGAAATTTTCTTTTATTTTTGTATTTTGTTGCACCATATCATTACTGGAGTTGAATGTTGACATAATTTACTTATATACTGTAAAGATATTAAATTTTTTGTTAAAATTTTACTTAAAAAAAATTTCTTTTTTTTTTAAAGTGGGCGTGGTCCTTCTCCGATTTTGCTAATTTTTATTAAGCGTACATATAGTAATAGGAGTAACGTTCCTGCAAAATTGTATCACGATATCTTCAACGACTGCTAAATTACAGCTTGCAAAAGTTTTAAATTACTTTCTTTTAAAAGTGGGCGGTGCCACGCCCATTGTCCAAAATTTTACTAATTTTCTATTCTGCGTCATAAATTCAACTCACCTACCAAGTTTAATCGTTTTATCTCTCTTTGGTAATGAATTATTGCACTTTTTCGGATTTTCCAAATTTTCGACATCGAAAAAGTGGGCGTGGTTATAGTCCGATATCGTTCATTTTAAATAGCGATCTGAGATGAGTGCTCAGGAACCTACATACCAAATTTCATCAAGATACCTCAAAATTTACTCAAGTTATCGTGTTAACGGACGGACGGACGGACATGGCTCAATCAAATTTTTTTTCGATCCTGATTATTTTGATATATGGAAGTCTATATCTATCTCGATTCCTTTATACATGTACAACCAACCGTTATCCAATCAAACTTAATATACTCTGTGAGCTCTGCTCAACTGAGTATAAAAAATACAGAAAACAAAAATTCAGAAACACATTTTTTCAGAAAACATTAGTCAGAACCCTTTTTCAGAAAGCCAAAATTCAGAAGTCAAAACTCAGAAACAAAAATTCAGAAATCAAATTTCAGAAGTCAAAATTCGGAAGTCAAATTTCATTTTGCGTAAAATTTAATGTTTTTTTGCTGTCTGATTACTTTCTGAATTTTGACTCCTGAATTTTGACTTCTGCAATTAGACTTCTGAGATTTGACTTCTGAATTTTGTCTTTCTGAAAAAGCGGTTCTGACTAATGTTTTCTGAAAAAATGTATTTCTGAATTTTTGGTTTCTGAATATATGGGGGGCACCAGAAATTTTACGCGGCCAACACTTTTATTTGTCTGAACAACCCCCTAAATTGATGAGAACTGTGATGACTAGTACCTAGGATCTAACTAATTATCTTCCAGCTTCTAGTATTATTATTACTGCATGTAACTATTGTTTTCAATAAAACCGTTTAACTTAAAAATTTTGTTTCAAATTATTTTATTTTCAAGTTTTTAGTCTTTATTTAATTGCCTATTATTTCTCATTCTATTTAGCTCATTTAGTAACTCATTATTGCAAACACTCTTTCCTGACAATTTGTTACAATCTAAGTCCTCAATACATAATCCTTCCAAAGACTTTACTCGACTGTGCGCCACGTATGCTTGTCCCTCCTCCAACTCCAAAACATTTTAATTAACCTCCGAATAGATTTAAGGCCGAGCTTCTCTTCCAATTTGCGTCGTGCTCCTTTAAATTTTTCCTACAAATTGGTGGGACGGGACCTACTTGTTTTATGCCGACTCCGAACGGCATGTGCAAGGCAGATGAGTTTTCACTGAGAGCTTTTCATGGCAGAAATACACTCGGAGTGCTTGCCAAAAACTGCCGAGGGGTGGCCCCGCTTCCAAAAATTGTCTTCTAATTGAAAAAAGTGTTTCTTAAATTTTGATATTGCTTTGCCCGGACGTGGGACCCAGGGTTTTCTGTGTGGTAGGCGGAGCACGCTACCATCACACCACGGCTAAATAAAACCGTTTAAAAAGACATGAAATCGAAACTGTTGAACACTGGTAATCGATTTAATTGAAGCTTGCAACTATTTGTTCACAAAGCGTTTTCGTACTTTCTTTTTTTGCTGTGCGAGAAGTTTCAGAAAATATGATGACAGAGAATTGCTGGAGAGTATGCCAGAAGATACTCAAATAAAACTTCTGCTTTCTGACTTTAAATATTTTTTTCTTCATATACTTTCTTATTGCATGTAGGCATGCGCTTGGAAAACTGCTCATATTCTCTCAAAAACAACTTAAACGAGTTGTAGTTTGTTGATATCAGAAGCGGAAAAGCGACCAATCAACCGACGACAATCCCTCTAAAACATTGCTCAGACGATTTGTCAATTTCTGCACGAATTTACCGATTTACTAATCGTGCATGTAGTACAAATCTATGCTTATATACATACAACACACAAGCAGCTTATTCGTATACACTTTTACGCTAAACATGAATGAACACCTCCGTGTTGGAGTATTCACGTGAGTTTGAATGTAGCGAAATGTTATTGTCAAGTGTGCGTCGGGTTAGATTAACAAGAACAACAATATTTGTATTGTCTACTTGTATAAAGGTGTACTACAACAATAGAAATTCCATCAAACACCCAACTTTGAATGATAGTTAAAAAATATTGTTAACGAAAAACTGCGTGGGTGTAAGACATATGTATAAACGAGTAAGGAAACCCAAATTCGGTTGGAACCGATCATATTATATTCGTATATGTGAACTAGCGACAAATAGTACTTGTTATATCGATAACTTATTATAATTTTTAGAAACGAACCGGACCCGTGCGCATCTTGCGCTACCAATATAAAAGTCTCTAATCAAATATCAACAGAAATCAGCTGTTCTATCAATCAAATAAAACGTACAGCTTGCGCTGCCATCTAGTGTATAATAGCAACTGCCGGTAATGCAGTGCAAATATTCACAATAGTGCCATAGTACAAATAGATTTCTTTGTGTGCTCACAATCGTTTATTGTTAACAAATTATTTTAATAAAATATAGCTAAACAAAAGCACTACGACCAAAATTGCCCAAAGCTCGTCAATAGCCCGAATCTCCATCTTTACAACCAAAACTTTATTTATAGATTTGGATTCCAAATAAGAGCAAAAAGGGACGCGTACATAAAAACAGCAATTAGAAATAATATATATGATAATTTGATAGTTGCATTGTGAACGTTTGAGTAAAAATGGTTTTCAGTCACTGATCGTAAAACGTAATTCGGGCCCTGAATAAAATTAAAAAAAAAAAACAGTAGCAAATTGAGAGGTTTCCAAAAATTTTAATCGATTTCGATTAACTGACATATTAACGTACAAGGCGCTGTATAGAAAATAAACAAGAATTAGCAATCAGCTGTTGGGATAACAACACCTGGGGCCCTATTCAGTAACTATGCATTTTGAAATGTGCATTTTTTCTTTCATACAAATTATATGTAGAAAAAGTGTAAATTTTAAAACTCATAGTTACTGAATAGGGCCCCTGGTACTCAATTCGCATTGACTTCCTTTATGTAAATGGACAAAAATCAGCGAAAAATGTGTCCTTATACAAAGACATACATATTCTTCCTGAACTTTGATTTTAAGATTTTGACACGGAAATTGTAAAAATATTTATAAGAGATAAAAATATAAAAGTGGAGCGCACATTACTTGGGTTAGAAAGTTGGCAGTAAAAGAGTAAACTTAACAATATATAGGTAGTCAATTAATTGCTCTCTACCTTTATATTTTTATCTCTCATAAATGTTGTAACGAATTTTGGGAAATTCCGCTTATTTGAAACCTTCTGCTAACACTACTTTGGGAGTAGTACAATTATACTTCACTTCGCAACTGATAGCGTGTTTGAATCAAACTGATTACTGATTGTACAAATTGCGCTGCTTTTATACTCTCCGTTGCTTCGTTCGCATATTTCTCCAAAGGTTTAGACGTTTCACCTTCTAGAAATCTTGTATCTCCTGCTTGGTAATTAGTTGTATGAGTAATGCATATTTGTAGTTTATAGCCATATGCGTGTGTATGCGTGAGTAACTACTTCGGCTGATGACCACATCTGTTTGTGTGAGATAGCCTTCTACATAAGTGTTGGTAGCTTTAATTTGTACATGTACATAAGAGTGGCTGCTTCATGTTTTTGTTGTGTAATTATTTACTAACAGCTTAGTGGTGCTAATATTCGTCACAATTTTTTCACAATTTCTATGCCAAAATTTTTCGCTGATTTTTGTCCATTTTTATAAAGGAAGTGCTTAACGTTTTTTTCTTTTCTTTTTATTTTCTACTTTTTAGTTCTAGGTGGAAAAGTGTAGTGCCTTATATATTACAAGGTGGAGTTGGAGGAGGAGTACACTCAAGGGACCTTGAACTCCAGCTCTCCCTCAGACTACCCTACCACTGCAGTGTATTCCAGGCAGGAGTTTCAGCCATCATGGAAGCCGCAGCTAGGATAGGGACATACAATGTCGGCAAAGGCTGCCATAAAATCTCTTGACTCCTACTCGTTCAATTCTGAACTAGCACTAAACTGCCGCCGATCTGTTAAAGAGATAGCCCCACCGAACCATGTACACCTCACATGGGTCCCGAGGGACATCGAGCAAACTGCATTGCAGATGAACTCGCTAGGCTGGGTACAACCAGGCAGATTCTTCCAGCCCAAGAACGCTTAGGTATGACCCTGGGGTCACCGTCAAGCCGACGAAAGATGGCTACAAACACCGGGGTGTCAAATATCGAAGGAAACCTGGCCAAAATGGGATCCTGAAAGATCCCGTCACGTGTACAACCTCAGTAGATATACAATTTCAGCAGTTGTAGGGGTACTAACTGGTCATTGCCTTATAGGTAAGCATGCAGAAAGGTTAGGAGCGCTTTATCGTCGATGCTGCAGGAGTTGTAAAGAGGATGAGGAGGAGTAAACGGTGGTTCACCTCATCTGCAACTGCCCGGCACTAAGCGGAGCACGGCAGCGTTTTCTGGGTGCTCCATTTCTAGATAATCTGAGCCAGGTTGTGGAGTATGACATCAAGGACCTGGTAGCTTTTATCAGGTCCTCAAAATGGTTCGAAGAGGAAAGGTAATGGTGTATTTTCGTGGTATCACAACCGGCCTAATATCATTGGCCTAAGTGTGCCCTCGAGCAGCCACCTCAACCTAACCTAACTTATTTATTAGAAGGTGAAAAACTTACTTTCATTAATTCAGAATGCATACAATACTTGTTATGAATTGAGTGAAAGCATTGACTAGGAGAAACTTTCGATTACCGAATTGCAGACGTCGGCTCGGTATCAACTCAATAACTCAACACTGCGCAGAGTTCCGCTGCCTTAATAAAATTCATAATTCATGCAAAGTAAGCGAACAATTAATATAATGTAGATATCTCAGTTCCGGCGCAACGAATCCAAAATTTGCTTAGTTCCATAATTCCTAGTGCAGAATATAACACATCCTTCAAGGAAGTAATGGCAGGATGACCTAGACAGTGATAGGGGTATTACAATCTATTCAGACGGCTCAATATGGGAAAAGCAACCTGTAGCTGGAATGCAGTTAAAGCATATGCATACTTCCCGACTCATGGAGTGTCTACGCTATAAAGAGAGCAGCTAGAAGGCGAGAGCTACAGCTGATCGACCAAGCAGGAAAGGCTTGGAACCAAGCGCGGGGCTGCAAAGTGTTGAAGATTATGTGCAGGTCTTACAGCCGTAGACTAAAAAAAATTGATCTTTCTGGGATATTACGGAATATTTTTGGGATTTTTCAGTATTACATACTAAGGGCGTTTAAATACCAGACATGTTCGGCACTATTTATGATTTTTATGGCGGCCACCGTGGTATGGTGGTAGCGTACTATGCCTACCACAGTGAAGATGCTGGGTTCAACTTCCGGGTAAAGCAACATCGAACTTGAAACTTGTTTTTCAATTAAAAGAAAAGTGTTTCCAAAGCGAGGTCGCCCCTGGGCAGTGACTTGGCGAACACTCAGAGTGTATTTTTGCCATAAAAAGCTTCTAATTGAAGACCCATCTGCCTTACAGATGCATAAAACATGTAGGTCCCGTCTCGCCAATTTGTAGGAAAAATTAAAAGAAGTACGGCGCAAATTGAAAGAAAAGTTCGGCCTTAATTCTTGTATCTATTTTTATTTGAAATTGAATATTTTGAAACAATTTCAAACAACTTCAGTTCCGCCAATCCCCAAGTCTTTCTAGAAATAGTTCTGACCTACCAATTAATAATAACGGAAGTAGGCACTTCAGGGCATCAGAAAACCAACAGTGTTTTGTAATAGACAACATAATTGCAACCTCATATATTTTGTGATCAAAGACGGTTTAAATGCTGCAAGTTGGAAAAAATTATTAGTATGTAAAATTTTAAAGCCGTTGGGCAAAGAAGGAGCTGTATTATGTGGTGGATCAATGATCCTAGTACCGTGAAATAGTCCCTTAGATCTTCACGAAATTGCCTCAAATTGATCCCGAATTGACCCCGAAATAGTATTCAAACCCACCAAGAAATTATGGGGAAAATTACCCGGGAAGTACCCTGAAATGGTCTCCAAGATCATAATGCAATGATCAGAAATTGATCCCAAAATAACCCCGAAAGAGCCCCAAAATAGTCTTCAAACCCATCCCAAAATCTCCCCAAAGTGATCTCTCTATGACCTCTGGAGAATCCTAAAATAGTCCCCAACAGGAAATGATCACAAATTGGCTTTGAAAATACCCCGAGAGGAAATACGGAATAGTCCTCGAGCAATAATTTGTATGTATTACAAAATATTGTGACGAATATTAGCATCACTAATTGATCTCACATGCGGCCACCGTGGTGTGATGGTAGCGTGCTCCGCCTACCACACCCTATGCCCTGTGTTCGCAACCTGGGCAAAGCAACATCAAAATTTTAGAAATAAGGTTTTTAAATTAGAAGAAAATTTTTCTAAGCGGGGTCGCCCCTTTGCAGTGTTTGGCAAGCGCTCCGGGTGTATTTCTGCCATGAAATGCTCTCAGTGAAAACTCATCTGCCTTGCAGATGCCGTTCGGAGTCGGCATAAAACATGTAGGTCCCGTCTGGCCAATTCGTAGGGGAAATCAAGAGGAGCACGACGCAAATTGGAAGAGAAGCTCGGCCTTAGATCTCTTCGGAGGTTATCGCGCCTTACATTTATTTATTTTTATTTAATTGATCTCACATCCCTAAGGTTATTAAATAAAGGCACAACAACATTAAAGCAAACTACATAAACACATTAATCAACACTATAAACTACAAATACATGTACATATATGGCTGGTAACCAAGCATGAAATTCGCGAAGTTACTAGACCTTAGGAGAAATGGGTGGACAAGGCAACAGAGAGTATAAAAGCAGCACAAGGTGAGTAGTCAGTACTCAGTTTTATTTAAGCACGCTATTGGTTGTGAAGTATAAGTGTTATTGTGAAGTACCCTCAAAGTAATAAAGACCATTTTGCATTATTGAGTATTGGAGTTATTTATTCAACAATTTAGCGATTCGAACGTTAGCAGAGGGTGTAAAATAAGCGGTGTTTCCCTAAATTCGTTACAATATATACACGCAAATTGAGCTATGATGCGGAAATAACAAAAAGGTCTGCCGCATTTTTCCAACAATTTTCGTATATGCATTCAAAATGCCTAATAAACAGGCCAAATATTTGTCATATAATAATAGCCGTATTTTTTTTTTTTCATACATATATATATACATCTACATTTGCAACTAAAAAAATGCTCATGGAGAACTACTCATAGTAGTAGTGTATGGGAAGATATTGCAGACTCAAACCTTTTAGGTCATAGTGTATAAAGCATACCAAAATTGAAAGTGTAGAATAGTGGTAACACACACTTTTTAGGGCCTCATTGTATATTGCGAAACGAATGTTCGTTTCGCCTCAGAGACGTATCGCTAGTGTATTTGCACTATGTTAAACGATGGCAAGGTATCATTTGACAATTGTTTTCGCCTTTTTGTTTCGCATAAAGTAAGAAACGTAAAGGCCGAAAGAAAATGATAGAGCATACCATAGCTAGACGAAATCGTTTGGAGGCGAATCGTTCGTCTGAGCTTTAGTTCGCAATACAGAATAAAGGGCAGAAAAGTAGGTATTATGAATGTGAGTGAGAGGGAGATTTCTTAGGAGTTTTTCACTTGTTAAATTAAAGCGAATACTTCAAAATAGTTAAAGGAAATTGGTTCTTTTAAGAAAGAACACTTATTTGTACAAATTGGTGCTAAAATTTGTACATTCTAACACAATATTCTTTATTTTAAGTCGAAAAGTATATCATAAGCAACAGAAGAGCTCTTGGTATATTTGATGCAGCCATCCAGAAATTGCGCAAGGATATTTTAAGAAGGCTTAAATAGATTTTGGCATATGACGAAAAACGAATTCAACTCGACTTGGCCGCCAGAAAATTGTTTTGCTGAATAGAAGCAGGCAACTCCGGCCGATTTGTGTTATTCCGTCGTCTTCTTCTTCTTATGCTGCTCTGTTGATGTTGCTGTGGCACCAATTCATTACTCATTTCAGTGAACACCACATGAAATGCAATACCGTGCATTGTTTATAGTTTATTCCTTAATTTCAAACAAATTCGCAACAATAATTAAACTTTTAAATTTTTTAAACAAAATAAGAAATGCGTAACGAAATTTCAATTGACAAAACAGCTGACTTCGAAAATTCGAAATTCCTATTCCTCAATTATTGTTCTCCCTAGGAGAAAAGAATTGGGGGAATTTTTCCGCGAGAATAAAAAAATCCGCGAGAACAAAATTCCGAGGCAATATTTAGAATTAGGCCGATAATGTCTATAATCGCTCCGATTTAACTAAGTTTTCCGATTCTTCTTTGTCTTCGAATGTTTGCTGTGTAAATTTATATTTTTGCACAGGTGTGCATCATTTGTTAAGATTTTTGGAAAACGCTGGATTACAGATTAAGACTAATTCAGCCGATACCGCAATGGATAACTAAACTTGAATCCAACCAATGTAGTGCATATAGGTTACATTTGTCATTGAATTTGTATGTCTTGTTTGCCATATTTTCTAAAACATAACTTATACCATTCTTTTGGGTATTAAACTATTTTTACCATATTTCTTAGATATTTATCCTTTTCCCATTTCTAAACATTTGTACATAGTGTGACGAATATTAGCATCACTAAGCGATACTACCATCACTAAGCCAATACTAAGCAGCCAGTCGTAAGTACGTAAACAAATCAATAATCATATACACACATACATACAATACAACGGAAAGATACTCATAAACTCATGTAATCATCAGCCGAAGTAGTACTCACATATACACACGCATATGGCTATGCGAGAGGCTATAAACTACAAATACACACGCATATAGCTGGTAACCAAGCAAGAGATTCTAGAAGGAGAAACGTCTAGACATTTCGAGAAATATGCGGCAATACAAGCCAACAGAGAGTATAAAAGCAGCGTATATTGGTTATGAAATAAAATTGTGAAGTATTACTCTCAAAGTAATCTTAATAAAGACCAGTTTGCAATACTAAATATTGGAGTGATTTATTCGACAATTTAGCGATTCGAACGTTAGCAGAAGGTTTGGAATAAGTGGAATTTCTCAAAATTTGTTACAATATATTATACTAGCAGACCCGGCAGACCTTGTTCTGCCTCAACTTTGGTGTTTCTACATAACTTTTAAGAAGTTTTTAACTCTATTCCTCTCCTTCCCCCTCTCTCCCCCTTTTCGACTCCTCCCTCTGCCCTTCTCCTTCTATTTGTATTTGTATTTGTATTTATTGTCTTTCTCTGCTAATATTTCGGCTGTCCGTCTTTTCCCTCATTTGTTTTCCGCTCCACCTATCCCTATCTCTATATCTTCGTCTAACTCTATCTTCTTCTCAGTCTCTTTCTCCTTCCCTCTTTTCTCTTCTATCTACATAGGTCTTCTTATTCTTCTCCATCCGTTATTCCCAGTCTCAGTTCCAGTCACACTCCCAGTCGGTCCCTAGTACATTTTCCGGAAATAAAAGTATCGTAAATACTAATCTAGGCAAAGGGCTGCCTATATACAAAATTTCTGGCATCTCGAACAGTGAATAGAATCTTTTCCAATAGATGGTCCACTTTCCGGAAGAATTTTTCTCTCCATAAGAACCATTCTCGTACCTCAACGAATATTCTAAAAAAAAAAATAAAAAAAATCTGTCCAACCGTTCTCGAGTTTCGCGCTTAGTAACAGATTGAGCGACTCATTTTGACACAGGCAAAATAAAATTTAAAAAATATGTTGAAATTAAAACGCACCGTATAAAAAGTGTGGTAAAATCAAACCAGTTAAGTACTCACCTTTCATGTCCTTCTGTCATGATTTGTAATCAGAAAGAATCTAATATGATAGCGTATTGTGTTGGTGGTCAATTTCACCATGATTAGAGCATAAAGACATTCAGAGCTGCACAAACTTCCGACCGACTGGACCCAACCGACTGGACCGACCGAACGCCTTCACTGCATTGGCTAGAATATCGACTTAATCCTCGAATATCTTGTTGAACATTGATGGAATATCGAATCGAAGTAATTAGCGAACGAAACAGTGATCGACCAACGATCGGCCGATCGATGGATCCAGTGACCGACCGACGTAGATGAACGAAGTACTGTTACTTGATGATTGTTTGATACTTATTTGTGGATATGACAGAATTGGATTTTGATAATTAAATGTTGTGTCGATACGCCAAAGGTTTACTATTTTCTTTTATCAAAATTATGAACTTGATTATTGTTTTTTTTTTTTTTTTGGGTTTTATGTTTTTTTGGCACGCACAAGTTGAAAACGTTAAACTTGTCTGTTTGTTAGTGATTGGATGAATTGAACGCCGGTGCTATCAACGTTCTCGAGCAATTATTTTTAATTTTTTTTTTTAAACTTGCTACACTTAAATTTTTTTCCTTTAAAATTCAGTTTATTGGGTGGCAATTTTTCTTTCGCCTATGAAATTCACATTTTAGCCTACAAAATTTAGCATAAAAAAATTGTTTGTGTTATTTGTTATTTATCATTAGATAATGTTTATTAATATATACACATTAAGGGCAAATTAAACTTCCTTTACCATAACGCCATAATCGTAACCATACCCATATCCATAACCATCTCCAATGTGATCGATTAATGGTGCCTTAACCTAAAAATCGTGAAAATTTCATAAAAATTAAGAAAACGCACAAAATTACAAACATATTCCACAAAAAATAACCCTCTTAGTCATAACGTATCCAAAACAATGAATAAAATCTACAAAAAGTTATTAAATTCACCAACTCAAATATTTTTAGGTTATGGATATGGCGAGAAACCAAAAACCAATTGGTTGGCTATGGTATGGTTATGGCGTTGGCGTTATGGTATGGCACCATTAATCGATTACATTGATTTCCATAAGGTGGGTTCGATCAGCTGTTTTATTTGGTTATGGTTTTATGGTTATAAGTCACCATTAATTGGCCCTTCAACTGTAGCAACTAGCAAGCACTTTGTAGATCTCTAAGCATTTTACTAGCGGTGCCACTTGACACCTCAACACAGCAACACTTCGTTTTGAAAAGTGCTGCCTTGCAGCATACAGTTGTTAGTGGTGTTGTAATAGACGGCGCCTTGAAACTTGTGGGCGATGCAGAAGTGGTTATGACCAAAAGTGGCAGCCAAAAAAAGGAAAGCACTAACAACAATAATGTCATTATAAATTCTGCTACAAGTTATAATAAACAGAATACGAAGAGGCAAACAAGCAATCAAGTCGTTTTATGCCGCCGACTCCAATACCATACAGATTTAAACGAGACAGGCAACACTAGCAACAACCAAACGAGAACAGGCAGCAAATAAGTAAATTGTAGATACAGCAATAAAATGTTGCTTCAGCAACTTTAAAAGCCAACGCACAGTAAATATAACAACAATGAAAGAGTCAGAGCAATAACAAAAGTGTCTAGTTGTGATGCTTTCTTTGAAACGCGCAAAAATAATGGGAGTAAAATAGCAGAGCAAGACAAAAGCAATAATACTTCTTCATTATTCTTACTATGAGCTAAGGCGAATTCAGTACCAGGTGTTGTTGCTTCTTCTTGATAATTTTCCATACAACGCCTTGTACTCCAATATGTCTGTCAAGGCGAATTCAGTACCAAGTGTTGTTATCCCAACAGCTGATTGCTTCTTCTTGATAATTTTCCATACAACGCCTTGTACTCCAATGTCAGTTAATCGAAATCAGTGAAAATTTTCTTTTGACTTGACATTCTTCTGGACGGCGAATTGGTTGAATTCGCTTTGCCACCAGCTAGTATGGATTCGCCTTGATGCAGGTAATCGAAATCAATGAAAGTTTTCTTTTGACTTGACATTCTTCTGCACGGCGAATTGGGAGGCCAGGGTATATGGATATCAGATTTTTGGTGGCTCTAGCAGGCTTTTCCGAACGGAATGTAGCCCCAGACTTTGCGATTCTGCTGACCATTTGCTTCCTGATTCTGGACAGGTGGGCCGTCAGTCAGCTAACCAGATAAGGACATATCCTGACCACAATATGCTCAGCTTTCTTGCCTTTGCTGGCCCAAGGTTATCTCGATCGAGAGGAATTTTCTTGCAAGTAGAAAATATCCGAATGTTCAGTCTATGGCCTGAAGGTTTAATGTGGCCATATAAATCATTCCCGAGATGGTCGGGCTAGCACCTTAATGGTGCTGTGTTACCGGAGCGTACGGGATCTGTATCCGGCAAAGGACCATCACATCGATAACACTCCCCAAAGCCTTCGGGGAGAAACCTTATCTGTACAACGACAACAACAACCAGAAATTTGTTCTAGAAAACTAAAAACCCTATAAAAACCCAAGATTAATAATTTACAACAGCAGTCGACTGCTAATAGATACCCCCAGAGGGTTAGGGGGTTAGAATATACCCGCGGTAGGTATGCCTGTCGTAAGAGGCGACTAAAATACCAGATTCAAGGGGTTGTGCAGCGCAATCTTTACAGGTTTCCAGCGCAATATATAACTTCTCAAACCCAATTGTCAACCTCACCTTCGAGGGGCGAATCCCGTTTCACAAACAGACGAGGCTCTGGCGACCCCAAGCTCCTCATGAAACTTGGGGGTGGGGAGGCAAGGATAGCCTGAAGGTTTAATGTGGCCATATAAATCGTTCCCGATATGGTCGGGCTAGCAGCTTAATGGAGCGTACCGGACCTGTATCCGGCAAAGGACCATCACATCGATAACCCTCCCCAAAGCCTTCGGGGAGCAACCTTATCGCTACAACAACAACAACAATAACAACTTCTAATAGATTATATTGTACTGAGTGGGTGATAAATGCGACTCCGCCTCCATTTCCGCTCTCGCGATCTTTCCTACGGACGTTGTACCCAGAACAGGTCTCCAAAGCAGACTTGCCGTGAGTTTAGCAATTTGGATCGCAGCAATATGAATGTTGTGCCGCTTCAAAAAATCGACAGGAGAGGAGACAAAATACGTATCTTTCTTGCAGACATTGAGCTATTGTTGTTGTTGATGTAGTGCCCTGCATCATCCAATAGGTCAGATCACTCACAATTTTTCATTAATATCCTCTAAGGGGAGGCAAATTAAATTAAATGGGTCCCCCAAGGGGATACCGAGGAAACTTGCTGTTTCATCAGCAAAGTTGAGAAACCCCAAAAGTTGTGAAAAAATTGGTTTATCGGAAAAATTTTCACAGTTGCGTTAACCTAACCTGCGTTATATTTTCCTAGTTAACACATATAGATAGATAATTAATTGAGGATCGTAATGCGACCATTGGTCTATTGTGCCCTCAGCTACTTCAAAACATCTCTGATGAAACCAGCAGTTCAGCTGGCTTGAGGGATTTGATGTGAGAATGTTCTGAAGACGTAAGGATTCTTAGGTTATCTTTCGAGAGGCCTATTAATGCCCTATATCGAGTTGTGCTGTAACCCACTAACAGTAACTTAGATTGTGTTAGGCCTGACATAATGCGCCAGTGTTCTTCCCTCTTTTCCCTTTCTTCTACTAATAGTTGCCACCTAATTTCCTACGGGCCTACTGGCAGGAACGGCTCGGGACCAATAGGTCGTGCCGTTGCTGCCTCTCTGGCCAGGCTGTCCGCATGCTCGTTACCCTCAACTCCCCTGTGGCCAGGAACCGAGGCCTACAGTAGTTCGTTGTGTGCTCCTAGTTGATTTAGCTTTTCAACGCACTCAAGGACCAGTGCGGACCATACATACACCGTAAAGGAACTGAGAATCATTTTATACACAACAAAGTAATACGCTCGTAATGAGCCAAAGGTACGAAAACCGGTTTTTTACCCCTAGCTGACAATTGTGTAGGTGTCCGGGGTAAATCTTTGTATGTAGTCATCCTTAGATTTCAAAATCAACAAGAAAAATGGGATCATTTCACTTAGGCTTTTTTGTAACACTGTGTTTATTACCAATTAATTGATATGCCTTGTTAAATCAAGATGGACCATGTCTCTATGTTTTTTTTTGTTGTTTTTGTTGTAGTGATAAGGTTGGTCCCCGAAGGCTTTGGGGAGTGTTATCGATGTGATAGTCCTTTGCCGCATACAGATCCGGCACGCTCCGGTAACACAGCTCCATTAAGCTGCTAGCCCGACCATCTCGGGAACGATTTATATGGCCACATTAAACCTTCAGGCCATAGACTGAACATTCGGATATTTTCTACTTACAAGAAAATTCCTCTCGATCGAGATAACCTTGTGCCAGCAAAGGCAAGACAGCTGAGCATATTGTGGTCAGGATATGTCCTTATCTGGCCAGCAGAATCGCAGTCTGGGGCTACATTCCCTTCGGAAAAGCCTGCTAGAGCCACCAAAAATCTGATATCCATATACCATGGCCTTCTATACCCAGAGCAGGTCTGCAATGCAGATCTTGCTGTGAGTTTAGTCTCTTGAATCGCAGCAAAGCGGATGTTGTGCCGCTTCATGAAATCGACTATCTCCGTAATTTTCCCAGTTAGTCCATTACAGTCCTTGGGCAAGCATTGGGGTACCCGGATGATTTGGGTTTGCGACCTGGCAACATGGCGCGATGAAACCCGTCGGGGGGTTGCCGTCGCGGAGACCAGAACATCTAGGAAAGTGGCACCACCCAAGCAGGAGCTGCATTGGGCGGATGTCGCAAACATATATATTCTGTGCTGGCAAACGGTGCAAACGGAGGTAGGGACTAAGAGTCTGTTTCCCTGACCTACACGATTGATGCCGGAAAAGAGGGGGGAGAAGACTGGGGCAGGGGCTGTTGCTCAGCATTGCTTCCGACTCTACTACGAAGTTTGTAGTTATGAGTGGTAGCAGCTGTTTGAGTTGTTGGCGCCGTGGGGCGCGAGCAGCAGCGGGTACTTGTTGTGGCTTGCTGAGCAGCGGGGCTGCTGGAAGGTAGTGGGGGGGCGCATAGACCTAGACAACGGGGCGCCCTTGGGCGTGAACAACAAGGAGCCACAAAAGATTTATAAAAGTTACGTGGACGTCGGGTTTTGGGATCAAGCCCAGAACAACCTGTCCGATGCAACCATCCCTTGCACGAGACACACTGAACAGAGTATGACCGTCGTAAAAAGATTCTTTTCCGGCAGATGCAACAAAACCATTTCTCAGGACCGGGGTCAGGAGACGGACCCGGATTGGATTCGATGCCTTCCCGGAGTAAGAAAATATGGAGCAGTCCTGCTGCAAGGAGCTGCTGGGAGGATGACAATTTGTGGGAGGGACGAAACAAATTAGATGGGGTCACACTGAAATGACAGTCCTTGGTCGGGAAAAATCCCCAGTCGCTCCGGTACATAGAACCGACTGCCTTGGGAAGCGAGAATAAGCCACTCTTATCGGACGGTTGGAAAGGACGTGTTTCCAATCCTCCCTGTACCAGCTTTTATGTAAACATAATTAACTATAATATATCATTGTTGTAGGAATATACGTGATTCACATGAACACTCCAACTGTTTGTCTGGGACGATATTTTCAGGAATTCTTTCCTAATTTGATTGCGAGCAATATATGTATTTGACCTGATGCATAAGGTTCCTATGTGTCTATTTGGATTGCCGTGTACGCTCAAGGATCAGTAACATGAAATACAGATACAAAATATTTTATCTTATTGGAAGGGTTTTGCAATATTCTAATAAACTTTTTTTGAAGGTGTTTGTTTTTACAATTTTTAATATGATTAGGTAGTTCATTAAAACATTTCAGGCCTTTGTAAAATATATTTTGCTTGTCCATTTCTGTTTTGAGAAGAGGTAATCTAAAATTATTATTTTCCTTGATTATGTAAGAATGGGTTTCATTCACATAAACAAGTTTTTCACTTAGGTAGGCTGGTAATTTACCATGCTTGATATAAAATACAAATTTCATACTATGGTAAAATATCAACTGTTTCACGCTCAGCCAGTTTAGTGCATCAAGCATACTCTTTATGGAAGTGTCGTAGCTCACTTTCAATATAAATCTCATAGCTTTGTTTTGCATAATTTGTAACCTGTCTACTTGTGTTTCATTGGCAATAAAGAATATTGTGGGGCAATATAAGAAGTGTGGTTCTATGATGGATCTATAAACTTTCAACTTATATTTCTTACTAATAAGTTTACACGATCTCTTCCAAAATCCAATTTTTTTGCCCATTTTGGCAACAATATAATCAATATGATCTGTAAACCTCAGTTTATTGTCAATCAGGATCCCTAAGTACTTAAATATTTTGACATCCTCAATTAGATGCGATAGGAAGGCAAGCAGCTTTAATAGGCGCTGAATATATGTGTAAATGTTAAATTACCCCACAGTTAAAGCGGCGGAAATCATCCCATCTACCACATTCTTAATAGCGGCGACCTCCTCCAGGAAGAAGCTGCAGTTAACGGCATCATTTGATTAATGGGATCATTTCACTTAGGCTTTTTTGTAACACTGTGTTTATTACCAATTAATTGAGATGCCTTGTTAAATCAAGATGGACCATGTCTCTATGTGGTTTTTGTTGTTGTTGTAGCGATAAGGTTGGTCCCCGTGGGCTTTGGGAAGCGTTATCGATGTGATGGTCCTTTGCCGCATACAGATCCGGTACGCTCCGGTAACACAGCTCCATTAAGCTGCTAGCCCGACCATCTCGGGAACGATTTATATGGCCACCTTAAGCTTTCAGACCATCCCATTCATTTTTCATAATGAATTTTATGTGTACAAATATGAGAATGTTTGATACTCTCATTTTTACGCGTGGTTTTTTTTTCTCGCAGAGCACAAAAGAGCGAGATCTCTGCCACCGCTGTTGCTGCCCCTGGCCTTCGTTTGTCAAATAAAACAAAAAAATACGACAACTCTTCTGCGCAACTTCTGCAAAAACACAATTTCCAATTTACGTCTGATTTAATTTTTAAGTTTGATAAAAAAAAATACGTAAAATGCTGAAGAAAACCACCTCTTTTTTACTGGTTAACTTTTTTATATCCTCTCGTAATACATTGTTACTCTCAAATGTACCAATTGGCTATACCTATGTACGTCTTGTCTATAGGTCCAGTGAATAAGCTGAAATTATATACAAATGTAATTTTCACACAAATGGTAACAAAATGGGTTTTATAATTTCCATTTCACTGTTTATGGTACTATTCGTTTTTTTCTGCAAAAATATAAACGATTTTACATATTAACTATAATATGAATTCAAATACGAATTGGTTTTTTTTGTTGGGTGCGACGCTTGCAACAAATTCAAAAGTGTATTGGAATTTTTTCTCTATTGGATAACGCGTATGCCGTTTGTTGGTGCACTGAAATTTTCACGCACGCACACCCACACGCACATTTTAGCCACACTTCTGCCATGGCGGAACGTTCCGCCATGACTTCTGCATATTGACAAACGCAAACGCGCATAGCAGACACACCAGCAGCAATAATTTTTCACTTTTGCAACTGGTTCTTCAAATTTTCATTTTGCTTCTGCAGATTTTTCACAAACTTCACATCATTTTCTTTTGGAAAATTTTATACCTCATATACACATGAATCATTTTCTGCATTAAAGCATAATTTTTAGCACTTTTGAATATTATTTATTAATTTCTTTATAAAAAAAATTCGTGAACATTTTTGCCCGATCCGTGTATACATTCGCTCTGTTCGCTCCTATTTGTCCATTTGCTTCATTTTTCATTTTCTTTTGTTTCGATGTTTTTTTTGCTAATTTGCACACTTGTGTAGGGTTGCATAAAATAGCTCTAAGAACCTCCTGCGATTTACAACCAGATTGACTAACTTTTTGTATGGGTGCGTGTCGGGTATTTGACGCATTGTAAATTTTACCAAGTAGCGCAACTAACAGCTGATCGGTGAAAATTCGCACATTCACACGCACAGTTCTCGACTCAGTTTCAAAAAAAAACTTTAGATTATTTAATTCAAATTTTAAAGTGAGATAATCCTTACAAATTTATGTATACAGAATATATATGGCGTGTTTGTTGTTATTGAAACAATAGTTTTATTTATATTAAAGCTTTTATCATTTTTTTTTTTAACTTTGAAAAATCTCCGAACACCATTCCTTCATTATATGACATTCGACTGCCTAGTCCACTGCCTTCCACTCTATTCGCAACATAACCTCTACTTAAGCTGCCAAACTATATAGTAAACAATGATTTGACGCTTGCCCCGCGACTATCAAATAAAAAGCCATCAATCAACATTTGCATTGAGAAACCGTAGCGTTCGGACGTGAATATATCGTCATCGGATGATGACTTTTTTTACTGCGACTACAGCTGTTTTATTAAATAATAAAAATTTTATTAAATAATAATAAAAGCTTTACATTCCATCAAGCTGGTAAACATTGATAACTTTCAATAAATTTTAGTATGAATTGCTGTTCTTCCGCGCACTTATTCATTTTGAATGTCGACACAAACTAAATACAACACTGCTGTTTTGTCAATCACACCCCCCAACTATCAAATAAGCAATCGTCAAATGAGAAAATCAAAAATTTATGATTTTCATCAACAAATACTTTGTCACGAAGCCACCCGACTGCACTAACACACACAAAATTCAGTCAGTCTGGTTGTAAAGCGGCAGTTACCCACGAACGTACGTAGAAAAAACGTGTCAGCTGACACGACCTATCTTATGAGTGTGCAATGTAAACGAAAACTCACCGACGTGCGTACGTAGCCCGGAACGTAGAAATCAAAACAATTTTGATTTTTTCCGTAAGAACGTGTCAGCTGATCGCTCTCTCACTAGACAGAGTAGCCTAGCAAACTTTTGTGCGTTAATTTTTGACCGTTTGCAGTTATTATACAAAAAGGCCTAAAGATTGTTTATAATTTTGTTGAAATATCCTAAAATTATTACATAAAATTGGAGGCTACAAATAAATAAACTAGAAATTCTTATTTAGTATTTGTTTCTGCCATTTGCACCATAAAAAATTGTAATTCCAAAAGTTGATGTTTGCATAAGCATGCATGCAAAATGGTCAATGGCAACAGTGCTTATCTGTAAACAATACACACACAAATATGTTATGTATATGTACACAGACGCACACATTGATTCCTACGGGCTTGAGAGTTCGATCAAACGTGCTTCGTACGACAAACGTCCTTACGTATGGCACACGTCGGTGGGTAACTGCCGCATAAATCGCAGGAGGATCTAAAGGTGGACATACATGAACGCTTTGAAGCGATAAAAACGGCATAAAAGCTTGTAGCCGTGTCAGAATGGGCTTTTTCATATTCCTCAGTTTTGATGCATAAGTGAAAGTCGCCAACTTGTGAATTCATACAAGTGAAAAATCTTTCTATTCTTCCATTGCCGTACCTACCTGTCAAATAATACTGACAGGGAGAACAGCTGTCGCGAATCGCCAGAGAATGGAAGAAAGATTTGTTTTTTTGCCCGCGGTTATTAAATTGAAGGGCCTTGAATTGCCCATTTGGGTTTCAAATCAGCTTTTCTTTTAAATGAGTCTACAGAAAATCAGACTACGTATTAATCTTCATTTGTAAAACTTAGTTAATAGATTAAATTTGAACAGTCAGTTAAGCAAACATTTTAAAAAGAAGTAAATAATGCAATATACCATTCGTCTACAAAAACGTTTGAAAAACACTATTGAGCAAATGATTTAAGTAATCGAACAGCGATTGAACAGATGATCGAGGCTGTTTACTATTTTGAACGATTTTATCAAACATTCGTGATTCGTATGAATTCACAATGGTCGCCACAGTCACTCAAGATGTTGAGTTCCTGTTCATAACCCAGCGAGGAACAAAGCATATCATATTGTTACGAATATTAGCAAAACTAAGGAGTGCTGCCAGCTCTAAGCCGATCTAAGCAGTGACGTGAATGCACATCAATAATTCAATCATTATGTATCTACATAAACGAATCAATAATTGCGTCTACACATATGTACACATTCCGACGAGCAACATTTACATACAAGGCAGCGAGAGATGAGATGTCACACACCGATGAATTTACTTATACGCTTATGTGTGTGCGGGAGACTGTAAACTACAAACACATGCATATACCTTATTTGAGTTGTCACAAGAGAGAGCAATAATTTGTGCACGTAGTTGTGGCTGGCGATTTTGTAGCCGAAACAACTAGTAACTTCTGGAAATCGAAGAGCCTAGAAGTATGCAGCGTAAACTATAAAAGCGATGCAGGCGAGTAAGAAGTAATTCAGTTTAATTTGAGTTATCAATCAGTTTGGTTATTAAGCCAGCGAGTAGCAAAGTATAAGTGGTATTGTGAAGTACTTTAATAAAGGACATTTTTCCATTATTCAATATTGGAGTTATTTATTCAACAGTTTAGTGATTCGAACTTAGCAGAGGATTGCAAATAAGAGGATTTGCAAGTAAATTCGTTACAATTGGTGTCAGAAGAGGAATTGTTGAATAAATTCCATAGGACAACAAGGACATGGCAAAGTTCAGTGAATTGAAAATCCAGCAACTAAAGAAGGAGTTGGAGAGCCGTGGGTTGAATACAAGCGGCGTTAAACTTGAGCTTCAGGCACGGCTACGAGAGGCAATGGAAGCGGAAGGAATTGATGTGGAAGAGTATGACTTTCATCTTGATGGCGAGGAAGTAACAAAAATTGATGAGAAAAACGAAACATCGCAGACAGTTACGAGCAAAGACTTGAACATGATTTTGGCTGCAATATCTGCTCAAACATCGACAATGTCATCACAGATGGAATCCCAAGAGACACGCATAACATCGAAGATTGAAGCGCAGGAAACCCGTATAACATCACAATTGGAAGAACAGAAGGCATATTTAGCATCTCAACTGGAAGCGCAAGAGGCACGTATATCTGAAATGTCGGCACAAATTTCGGAACAGGTATCATCACAGCTCTTTGTGAAACTGGAAGAGCAGGATGCAAAAATTTTACAACTCGAGGACAAAATTGATGCCGAAATAGAAGCGTTAAAAGGTCGTATGGAGCAGTTACAACTAAACCGCTCAGCTGTTTCAGCAAGCAATCCAAAGGTAAAAACACCATCGTTTGACGGTTCTGTTCCTTTCCAGGTCTTCAAGCTACAGTTTGAGAAGACCGCAGCAGTGAACAACTGGAATGCAGAAGATAAAGTTGCTGCACTGTTCGTGGCATTGAAAGGGCCTGCAGCGGAAATCTTACAGACGATTCCAGAGTACGAACGGAACAGTTATGAAACATTGATGGCTGCTGTAGAACGACGTTATGGAAGCGAGCATAGGAAACAGATATTCCAAATTGAGTTGCAAAACCGTCACCAAAGAGCGAATGAGACTTTGCAGGAGTTTGCTTCAGATGTTGAAAGGTTGGCTCATCTCGCAAATGCGGACGCACCCGTGGAATACACCGAGAGGGTAAAAATCCAGAGTTTTATAAATGGCATACGAGACGTGGAAACGAAGCGAGCTACATACGCGAACCCAAAACTGACATTTGCTGAAACGGTATCACATGCATTGACTCAGGAAACTGCCTCCCTATTAAGTAAACCAGCATATAAGGCTCATCGTGTAGAAGTAGAAAGGCCAGAATGGGTAGACCCAATTTTGGAAGCACTGAAGGGATCACAACAGAAAAATGCCGGAGTTATTAAATGTTTCAAGTGCGGCAACCCAGGTCATATTGCACGACATTGTAGCACCGGTCCCAATAGCTCCAACAATGTGGGTGGCCGTAAACGCAGAGCTGAAGGAGATGAGCAAATCTCCAAGTCCACTCAATCGCTAAACTAAAGCGAGTCAGCCGCAAGGGGCGACAGCTGGCTCCCTCAATTGAATGCCCCATAATCTCTATCTCACAAATTGGAAGAAGGTCAAACAATCTTACTATCGGAGGACATGTGGATGGAAAGGAACGTTTACTGACTGTAGATACGGGTGCATCTCATTCCATCATTCGAGCGGATTTAGTCAACAAGAAGATAACACCATTGCATGGAGCAAGATTGCGTACAGCCACTGGAGAAGACAGCACGGTTCTAGGAGAAGTATCATGTGAAGTGGCAATTGGGAACGTCACGGTAGTACACAATTTTATAGTGGCAGAGATTGTTGATGAAATCATAATTGGAGTGGACTTCTTAATCGACCAGGGCATCAAGATCGACATGCAAAGCAAGACGATGCGATATAAGAACATGGATGTACCACTTAATTTCGGCTACGAGAGAGGCTACAGCAGTAAACGAGTGCTGGTGGAAGAGAGTCAGCGAATACCACCAAAATCCGAAGCAGTCATCTGGGCAAAGGTTGGTGGAGATTGTGGGACAAACAAATTGTGGGTTGTCGAAGCAGCAAACAAATCAGCACTGAACATACTTGTAGGAAAAACCCTGGCTATGACAAAACAAGATGGACGTGTTCCGGTAAGAGTACTCTATGAATTCAATTCACCACTCAAACTGACTAAAGGAGCTATTTTGGGAAGATGCCAAGAGGCTGAAGTAGTTATTAACCGTGAACAGCTCCAGGAACACGTTTCAGCTAGTAATACTAATCTTTCAAATGACATCACGGCATGGACGCAGGGGTTAGAGGAAGCATATCAGAGTAAGGCAAAACAACTGCTCCTAAAGTACGCGAACATATTTGACCAGGATGGTTCTAAACCAGGCCGCACCAACGTTGTGAAACATAAAATTGACACTGGAGATGCGAGGCCGATCCGTCAAGCGACAGCGGCGTCATCGAACCATCAGCTAGTCCCTGGAGCTCACCGGTAGTACTTGTAAAGAAGAAGGATGGAAAAATGAGGTTTTGCGTGGACTACCGGAAGTTGAATGACGTTACGAAAAAGGATAGCTACCCATTGCCTAGAATTGACGACACTCTGGACTCGCTCTCTGGTACGAAATGGTTTTCCACATTGGACTTGAAAAGCGGCTACTGGCAAGTGGAGGTAGAGGAGGAAGACAAAGAGAAAACAGCCTTCAGTGTCGGTGATGGTCTTTGGCAATTTACAGTGATGCCTTTTGGACTTTGTAATGCACCAGCTACTTTTGAGAGACTCATGGACCA